>NW_024881649.1:782500-942785 GCF_019059575.1 Amphibalanus amphitrite | reverse complement strand
GAGCGAGAGAGAAAATTCAGATCTGTCACCATGGAGGGTAATGCTAATAGAGGAGCGCGAGAGAAATATTTACCAGCGTTCTTCACCAAGTTCTTCAAAGTTCAAATTTAATCGATTTCAACGATTTTAAACTCCCGACAGCTAACTCTGGAACCAATAGAGCTACAGCGCCGTGGAAAAGCGCATTCGATAGCTCTTCTAACGCTCTTTCGTCAGCAGTCCTCAAATTTGACCTCAGATCAACGGTTTAGCCCCCAGAGGGCACCGCTCTGATTGACCTCAAATTTGACCTCAGATCAACGGTTTAGCCCCGTGTTTCACCGCTCTAGCACGACTCTGTCAAATCAAAAGTTATAGTCAAAAACTGCTGAAGACCTTTCATGACCTGAGCTGACCTCAGGGGCACACAAAGGGGGCACAGGTGCAATTTTCCGATTCAGTGTGTCATGTTTACATATGAACCGATGTTTGAGAGGGTGTAGAACGACATTCGTCCAAAAGAGGCTCATTTCGATTTTCTCTCATTGACCTCAGATCAACGATGAAATCGAAATAGAAATCAAATCGAAAATGGAGCAGTCGCAAAATTGACCTGACCTTAGGTCACAACTCACAGATGTAGAAAAAAAAATCCGAGATATCCATTTTAAACATACTGTTACCCTAAGCAAGTACTGAAAGTTTCAAAGTGATCGATCAGTCGGTGTAGCTACAGCGAGCTTTCCAACTTTTTCTGAGGTAAGGTCACTTGACGTTACCTGGTGACCTGACCTTGAATGACCGGGATCTCAAATTTTCATAACATGTGCGAAAAAGATGTCGGAACGGGTGTATCTAAAACAGCGGCGTTATGCGTCGCCGTTTTTGAGATAATCGCGAAAACCCTAGGGGGGCTTAAAAACTCCCCCCAGCACGGCGCGGATCAAACGGCCCCTGAGACCTTGGGATGGTGCCCCTGAGACTTCGGGATGGTGCCCCCTCAGACCCGGGGAGAGTGCTCCTTCAGACCTCGGATTTCGGAAAAGTGCCCCTGGAAACTTGGAATGGTGCCCCCGGAGACCTCGGGATGGTATCCCCAGACCTCGCGATGGTGCCGCCGGAGACCTTGGGATGGTGCCCCGGACCCTCGAGATGGTGCCCTCTCCGACCTTGGGATGGTGCCCGCGGAGAGCTCGGGATAGTGCCCCCCTGAGAACTCGAGATGGTGCCCCCGCGGACCTCGGGATGGAAATAGATGGACAATAAGTTAAACTAAAAAAAAAAACGAGGCGAGGGACAGAAATGGGCCTCCGGGAGACCCCGAAAACGGTACCCTATTCCGATAGACCTTCTGGATGGTGCCCCCTTAGGAGACCTCTGGGTTAAAGCTCCCGTCGGCGACCTCCGTGGTGAATAAAAAAAAAAACTCCGTCATGGTGCCCCCCGCGAGGCCCAAGGGGGCATGGCCCCATGCCCCCCTCTGGATCCGCCACTGAAATGATCTGACCCAAGATCTGACCTAAAAACGACCAAAAGCATTCCTTCATTGTCCGAAAACCGCTGACAGTTGATAGCTCAATGACACTAGAGCCGTGCATAAGGAGGCGTGAAAACACTCTACTCTCCTCATCTATCTCGATCTATTACGAGAGGATCATGTCATGGCGTGAGAAAGGTGTTCTCAAAATAGATGACACTGTATGAATGAGTAAATAATTCGCGCCCCGTTGGGCTATTGGCGGACCCTACCACCTGATGGGCTGGTGCAGCCGTTTCGTCCTCCACCTGAGATCTCGGAAAGTTACCGACCGATTTTAAAAATTCGCAGAACGTTCGATAGTCCCACCAGGGAACTACCTTGTTACCAGGTTACGTGGACCTAGGTGCAACCCATGACGTCACAAGTCAGATCAAAGGTTACATTTTTCACCGATTTAGTCTAAGGAATGCGTTACAGTCAATTAACACATCAAATAAAAGGCATGTCATCGAAAAACATCGATGGAGCGTGGTTGCCTAATACATATGTTGCCTAAAGAGGTCACTGATGGGTCAGGTCACAGAGGTCAGGCCACTGAGGGTCACAATATGAACTCAACTATGCTAATTGCTAGGGGAGCGTGATACATGTTTTATGGTCAATTTTACATTTAAAATTCAATGGTGTGTGCTAGACGGCCATTGGGGCCGGTTTAGATTACGTTCTGGTGGAGGTCAGATCAAGGTCAGGTCAAAGAAGGTTAAATTTCAAAGTTGATATTTTGCATAAAAGGGGTATCTATTCCATGCAGCTCATCACGGGAAATCCAATGGTGGTCTTTGGCTTGCTCCGTGCGTTCTGTGACGGCTAAACACTGAGTTTGAAAATTTTACGTAATACACTTTGAGTAGTTTTTTTTTCCATAACTTGGCTAAAAATGGAGCTATCGAGTCTTTGTTTGGCACATCTAGAGCAGATAGTTCTATAACATATATTCCAGTTTTAATTTTGAAAGTTGTTGCTATTTTCGGGGTGTTATACTCCTATAGTTTTGATGGTCGAAATCAATTTTTGTTTAGAAAACAGAGTTAGCAGTATTACAGCGCTGTTTACTTTACATCTTTTTAATCTGGAATATTTTTCGTTAGCTTCAAAACTGTAACCGTGACAGCTCTTCCCGCTAAACCTTTTATTGGGTCGAAAATGACAGAACATGTCGTCACTCTGACGTCATTTGTGACTAACCATTCATGAGTTCTGAAAAAATTTGGTCACAAGGTGTAAAAATGATGCCCGGATGGGTCTTGAAAGTTTGGTGGCGACCTTTTTTTTAGAAATTTTGTCCGAATGGATGAATGGGTGGCTATGGGCCTGCGTGCCCCGCTAAGCAGTGCTTGTTGCGAATGACACCACGGCATACTTACGCTATACTTTAGGAGCTATCGACTGAAAACGAGAGAGGAGACTGCTTCGCCCCCCCCCCTCCCCCCAACGGGGCTCGAGGCTTTCAGTTGTTGCTCTCACATATACTCTCGGTTAAATTACAACGTAGTGGAATTGCAAGTGGCAATATAACCTTTCTGCCAGCGCCGGACCAGAGTTTTAACATGTAGGCTGAATTTTAACATTTAATTCTTAAATTTTTACCGTCTAGCTTTTTAGAAGTTGTAGGTATGAACTGTTCAGCTCCATTTTTGGTCCATCACAGCGGGCTTGTATGTCATTTGTCAATCAAAATGGAATTAAAAACTTTTTATTGGGTCTGGCTATCTCGCCAACTTCTTAACTGAATCATTTAGTAGCTTTTGATTGGGCACTGCCCACGCTGTCTGTCAAACTTTTCGTGTCATAGACACTGTCTATGACACGAGAAGAGGCTGCTGACATCGTTTGTCGCGGTGAGATTATACCAATCCACGTCCCAGTGGCTGCTCGATCGCACTTTCCCTGGCCCACCTCTCCCACCAGGCTAGGCTTTGCCCGGCACAGCCGTCGCCTCAGTGCCTCGGGCGGTGACCCGTTCAAAGGGGCTCACAATTCGTATGGTGCCGTGGCTCTCAAACCAACACAGAACAGTGAAACGCACAGTTTCACCTTCCATATAAGGCGAACGGCTGATTCTGGCGCCGGGGCTTCATTCATGCTAAGGCGCCCAATCACAGCGCCGCATTTCAGTTAGTGTCGGGCGCAAAAGCTACTATACTCCGCCCCTCAATCACGTGACCCTGCCCTCACGTGGCCTCAGTCACGTGGTTTTTCCACTTCTTGGCGCATGGCGGCGCTAGTCTCGCAAGGGCGGTGGTAGCTTGCTCCCCCGCCGTCCGGGGGTGATGGGTAGCAAGTGCTGGTGACTGTACTGAAAATTTGGCGGCGCTGCGCGCCGCCGTTTTCTTGCTATTCAGGAAAAACCACAGGGGGGGGCCAAAATGGCCCCCCCCAACGGGGCGAGGGTTAACCCGGCAGGCGGTGGGCCTCCCAGCCACCTTCCGCGCGGTGTGGGGGGGGGGGTATTTCCCCCCCCCCTCGTATCTCCGAAACTACTGGACGGATCCGGAAAATTCAAACGGCGTTCGATAGCCCTGTCAAATTTGTTGAAAGAAACCAAATTTCATTGACCTCGGGGTCACCGATGACGTCACAGGTCAGGTCAAAGATAAACTGTTTCACCGTTCACGGGGCCTCTAGGGAAAGCGCTATAACACCGAGTAAAACGCATTTTGTCGAAAATCAGCGATAAGGCGTCAATTGTCTAGTACATACGTTGCTATTAGAGGTCACTGGTCATACCAGGTCAGTTCACAGGTCAGGTCACCAAAGGTCACCAAGGGTCACCACATGAACCCAACTTTACTAAGGTTGTGGGATGCATGTTTTATGGCCAGTTTTTCATTTCCAACTCAATGGTATTGGTTATAAGACCATCAGGTACGGTTTAGGCCACTTTCTGGTGGAGGTCAGGTCAAAAAAGGTCAGATTTCAAAGTTGATATTTTAGCATAAAATGGGTATCGGTTCGATGCAGCTCGTCACGAGGAGTCTAATGGTGGTCTTTGTGTTGCGCTACGAGGTCTAGAATTGCTAAAAATTGAGTTTGAAAATTTGACGTCATCAATTTTGAACAGTTTTTTTCGCTATAACTTGGCCAAAAAAGAGGTATTGATCTCAAAGTTGGTATGTAGATAGAAGGCGGTAGGGACTATCACATATATTCCGGTTTTTTCGAAATTCGAAAAACTTTTTGGATTTGTCGGCTATTATATTCAAAAAATATATTTTTTCATTTTTGGGGTTAAAATCCAAAAAATTCGAAAACCGAAATAGCAGTTTTGTAGCCCTCTTAATTCCACACCTTTTATGTTCGGAACATTTTTCTGTATCTCTAAAGCTGTAGGCCTGACAGCTCTTCCCGCGAAACCTTTTTTTGGGTCGAAAATGGCAAAAATGACGTCACTCTGACGTCATTAGCGGCCAACCTATCATAGCCTTTGGAAAAAAAAAATTTTGGTCACCATGTGCGCTAGCTAGAGGGTACTGAAAGTTTGGTGACGATCGGCGCGGCAGTTCTCGAAATATATCGAAAAAACTAAAGGGGGGGGGGGCAAAAAATGCCCCCCCTCCGCCTGGAAGGTTAACCCTCGCCGGACCTATTGCTTTTCTACATACGCGCCGGCCGAGGGAAGGGGGGTGAGCGGGTATGACCCCCCTCGCCGTTTCGCCCCTGGTGGAGCTAGCGCGTGGCAGAAAAAAGAGCGTGTGTGCCGTTACGAGGCGCATAAATTGGTACCCGATTTTAAGGTCCTAGGTCAACCGGTGACCTCTGAGGTCAGGTCAAGTGCCCAAAGGTACGGTTCAGTTTTTGGCTAGGGTGTTGCCCTCAGGTCACGGTCGGTTCAGCGCCCCCAGGTCACGAAGTTGGTCGAAAGAGGTCATGTCGCATATCATTCGATTCGGCAGGTCTTCCTGAGTTCATTGGTGGCTTTCCTGGCTCGCTAGCTCAATTTGATCGGGAGTGATTGACGAAAAACTAAAATGACCTTGATGACGTTGTAAATGACGTCACGCAAGGTCAACATTGCAAAAGTGACGCATGTAACCTTGCAAGGAGTACATCAAATCACGATTCTGTGTGCTTGAGATAGTTGGAGATCGTTCCCGGCGCCAGAATAGCAGTTTTCATTTTTCCCCATTGACGTTTAACCCGCGCCCGGCTGGGGGTCCTGGATTTCCACGCCCTGCTAGGGGGGGGGGTGTTTGAGCACCCCCCCCCTTCTAACTCGGCTCCTGGGCCACGTAGCGATACTCGGAAGGCGGCGTTCGAAAGAGCGTCAAAAATAATGAGGAAATCACTTCGGTCAATTTTTTGGTCAGGTCAAAGGTCATGTCACCAGAGGTCATTGAAGGCAAAATTTCGCCGATTTCCAGGTCGAATGTCGACAATTTCCAAAAAGCCAAAGCATAACTCGGGAACCAATAGAGCTACAGCGCCGCGGAAAAGCGCATTCGATAGCCCTATTAACGCCCTTTCTGAGTAATTCTCTCAGATTTGACCTAACGTCAACGGTTTCGCCTGCAGGGGGCAAAAACTGCAAAAATAGCCGATTTTTTTCGGAAACAGTTTTTCTGCAATAACTTTTGACTCAAGCCTTGTACGAGCTTCCTTTTACCGGCATCGTGTTCCTCTCGTCGAGACGCATCGAATGAGCTATAGCTTGACCTTGAAAGTTCAACTTGAAAATTTGACCTCAGGTCAAGGTCATGACCTGACCGGAAAGGGTCATGTTGCATATCAGTCGATCCGTATCGTCGAGCTGAACACATCTAAGGCGTTTTCATCGCTCTAGCATGCCTCTATCAAAAGTTATTTGCGAAAAA
Organism: Amphibalanus amphitrite; assembly: GCF_019059575.1. Classification (NCBI taxonomy): domain Eukaryota; kingdom Metazoa; phylum Arthropoda; class Thecostraca; order Balanomorpha; family Balanidae; genus Amphibalanus; species Amphibalanus amphitrite. Next base: position 936,455 of record NW_024881649.1, on the reverse strand, counting down.
CTGTTAGATACCATTCGTGACCTAAGATGACCTCAGGGCATAAACAGCGGTCACGGACACCATTTTCATGTTCAGTGTGTCTAAACCACTTGTAATTCAGTGTTTGGGAGGGGAGTGTTTATAATGTCTTTCGTCCAAAAGAGGCGCATTTCAATTTTCTCCCATTGACTTATAATGGGGAGGTCGCAAAATTGGCCTGACCTTAGGTCATCGATATCAAAATTCTGAGATATACATTTTGTACATGCTATTGCTCTTAGCAATCGCTGAAAGTTTCAAAGCGATCGGTCACTCGGTGTAGCTATGACTGACATTGAAACTTTTTATGAGGTGAGGTCACTTCAAGTGACCTGGTGACCTGACCTTGAATGACCTTGGTCTGAAATTTTCACAACATGTGTAGAATTGATGTATGATAAGGTGTACCAAAAACGGCGGCGCTCCGCGCCGATATTCGCGAAAAACCACAAGGGGGGGGGGGGTGTTCAAACACCCCCCCCCCAGCAGGGCGCGGGTTAATGGGGAGGTCACGAAAATGACCTGACCTCATATGACCTTTAGGAAAAATCCGAGATATACAAGTTGTGAGACTCGTTATGGATACTAGATCCTGCAAGTTTCATTTCCCTGTGAGTTTCCTCTAGGAGGGCGTTGTGAAGTTGCGACATCTGAAGACCGTGCAGAGGTTCACTTATAACGTCCTAGGTCAGTGACCTGACCTGACTCGAAAATGCCGTTGGTGTCAAAAGATCTGGCTTGAATCAAAGGTTAGGTATGCCAAGTTTCAGATTTCCATCGCCAGTGTGTTAGGAGCTATCGCGGAAAAAAACCCTAGGGGGGGGGGGGGCGGCACCCGCCGTCCCCCCATCGGCCGGCGAGGGTTAATTGAGTACCTTATTGCTTCGTTTGTGTATGTGCATGTAGAACATTTACCTCTTGAATGATACACCATAAACTGCGTTTGAATTTCAGTTATTTTTGGGTAGGTATATAATCTATGCTAGCGGCCGCAAAACGCCAACAGTAGGTGCGATGAAAGAGACACCTCAGTGAGCTGGTCATAAGGTCGCCTGAGACAGTGTCCCTTACGATCCGAGATATAGCTACCTGCAAGTTGAGAAGATGCTTCTTCCTGCAAGTTTCATTTCTCTGCAAAAGATAACTTCGCACTGATGGCCTTCGGCTTTTTTTTTTACCTAGGGGCTTCCTTACAACGTGACCGTCATTAGAAAGGTAAATAGTATTCACTTAAAGCAGTGCTAAATGACAGACATACTGATAGATAAATGACCGACATCAGATATCGCGCTACAAACAATCACTGTAGAATTCACAAAACGCACTGACACCTGGCTCCGAAGACATCCATATACCTACCATTTTACATGCTAAAATGCTTTACAATCCAGAAGTGGCTATATTGCGATGCATTGTTGCTAATTGGGGCAAATAGATGAGGAAAATGTTTAAAACATTCCTTTTGCAGTGGGGCTATATATTGCGCTAGGCAACCTTGCTTGCAAACGCTTAAGTATTGTTTGTTTTTGAAACGGTTCTTCGTCTAAACCTATTATCCGAAGGCCACGTTACTGACACTCATACGAAAACGGAACATTAAATGCATTTTCTATGCAAACGAAACTCATAATCAGGAGACAACCAAAGTATAGCGTCTTACCATACCCGTAATATAAAACACCCCGTTTCGAAATGTCTTGGAAAAGCTCATTCACGCTCGAATGCAGCATACCAGTGCTTTATGCATTATTTTGTTTAATGGTTGAAAGATAAGGTCTTTAAAATAGTATATGGCATAGTGCGTTATATAGGCTGTGAGTTTTGCACCGATGAACTTGTGACCATGGTTTGTACCTATGCATGTATGCATAACACTCCAATGTATGTACAGTCTGCTTTTCTTTTTGCTCTATCTTAGATCAAAAGTTATAAGCGAAAAACATTTGACCTATTTTAGCGAAATTTTTTCATTTATATCCCCCAAAAACTCCCTAAATATTGACCTAGAGCAACCTAATTTGCACAGGGGTGAGAACTCCAAGGGGCCCACCTACCTACCAAATTTGGTGTTTCTAGGTGCCATAGGAGCCAATCCCGAGGGGGGTCGCATCGACCCCCCCCCCCCTGCCAGGCCGTGTTATGAAAAATGCCCTGCCAGGGCGAGGGTTAAAAGTACCGCGCAAAGTGACGGTGGATCCATCAACCCTGACCGAGGAAGGGCCTGCTATAATTTGAAAGTCACCGAACCAATTGACCTGGGGAATGGACGAGGATATCCATTGTTTCGGTGACTAGCAGTCCTTCCTCGGTCAGGCTTGATGGATCCACTGTTACTTTGCGCGGTACTTTTAAGACATACTGTGCAATGACGTAAGCTTTAAAACCTACCACGTGGAGGCTTGAGATCGTAAATAAATAAATATAGATAAATACCTAATAGTATATGGTCAATTAACTAGTCTAGCGGTGACACACTTCCCCTCGCCAGTATTGGTGTTTTGAAAGCCGCAAACGTATAAGGGCGGGGGAAGTCCGTTGGACCCCCCTTGCCGTCTCACCCCTGATCGAGCTAGAGCTTCGCGAAAAAACGAGCGTGTTTCCCGTGACAAGAGGAAGCCGATGGATACCCAATTTTAAGGTCCTAGGTCATTGGTTGACCTTCCAAGCCAGGTCAATGGCCCAAAAGTCGGGAAAATCGAGACCAGTTAGGTCGTAAAGTGTGGCTGCTACGGGGTTATTCGGGGTTCTGATCACGAATATCATGTTAGTTTTTATCACAGATGATGTCTTCATGCTTTTAGGCCAGGTCGGGTCAGGTCAGTTCAGGTCAACCAGTAGTGGTTTTGCCGGGTATTCGTAGTAGGTGTCAACCGCCTCTGACAGCTTCGTAACATGTTACGATGGCACCAAAACTTCTTCGTAAATGCTCATATGGTTGCTAAATTCGAATTAAGCTAAAAAAAAACTAGCCTAGAAACATGTAAAAGTTAACCGAGCTCATTAAGGTCAGTGACCTGTCCTGAGCTTCAAGTGAACTTGACACCCACCCTAACGCATAGGAGCAATATCATATCACATGTTTGAACCCTTGAAACCACGAAAAGAGTGCAAACGCGCGGCTAAGAGGAGACGACATACGCCGAATCGCGATTCCGGCCAAACATGGTCTCGAAAAGTAGGTCACAGGTCAAAAGTCATTTGCGTCAGGGTCATGAAATTGTTAGGGTAGGTGTAAAATTGATGAACGCGAGGGTAATGAAAGTTCCGTCGCGATCAGCGGGTTTTTACGCGAGTTATTTGCGAAAACCGAGAGGGGGCTGTTCGACGCCCCCCCCCCCCCTATACCGGCGAGGGCTAGGGGGGAGGGGCGTTTCTCACGGTTCTTCCTACCTAAGATCATTATTAAGATCTGAAATGAGAAATCATAAAACATGGCTCACAGCAGGGCTGAAGCGTGAAATACGCAAGCATGGCTACTCAAGCTTGATCAGCTCAACGATTTAAAAAAAAAGCAGTTCAGGCTCTCCGCCGATGATGACAGCCTGGTCGGGTAGTTCGCTCCGCGACAGGGTCCGTCTGCTTTGTGCGGCGCGGCACGGCGCGGCGGAGGGGGGGGGGGAAGGCGGCGATGCGTCTGAAAGGCGACGCTCGGACGTCCCGGGAATCACCTGTCACCATGCGGCGCGGCGGTCGGTCCCTCCGACCCTTCCCATTGTTACCTGACTGCGGGTGCCGGTTCCCCGGAAGGGTCACTTTGGTATGCGAAATCTTCACTCGTTAATCGGACAGGAGGGGAGCAGTAGACATTCGATGGAGTAGGCGATTCGGGCGTAGGTCAGCCGGGCGTAGACATTCGATGGAGTAGGCGATTCGGGCGTAGGTCAGCCGGGCGTAGGTCAGCCGGGCGTAGACATTCGATGGAGTAGGCGATTCGGGCGTAGGTCAGCCGGGCGTAGGTCAGCCGGGCGTAGACATTCGATGGAGTAGGCGATTCGGGCGTAGGTCAGCCGGGCGTAGGTCAGCCGGGCGTAGACATTCGATGGAGTAGGCGATTCGGGCGTAGGTTAGCCGGGCGTAGGTCACCCGGGCGTAGACATTCGATGGAGTAGGTGATTCGGGCGTAGGTCAGCCGGGCGTAGGTCACCCGGGCGTAGACATTCGATGGAGTAGGCGATTCGGGCGTAGGTCACCCGGGCGTAGACATTCGATGGAGTAGGCAATTCGGGCGTAGGTCAGCCGGGCGTAGGCCACCCGGGCGTAGGTCACCCGGGCCTGAGCCCGCGTCGTCCCCTAGAGCGATAAGATGCGTTATCAGTATCAACTCCTCTTTTATCTCTACCGCCTGTCACAAGCCGCCACGCTAACTCAGGGTGTCTGCGTTGTTCCCTGACCGCTTCATTAGACACCCTATCACTGAGTAAGACATAGGCATTACCACATTTATACGCAAAAACAATCTGGTGGGTTTCAGCCTAGCAGGAAAGACTACAACATATTACGTACTTCGCACATGTATATTATCCTTGATCGTAGCCAAGGCTGTGTATCGTAGCAGACAACAGCCCCCGGTCCTATAAAAATTCAAATGTGATCCCAAATAATTCCAGGTTCTCATTTTGTTACACCTATATAGCGATCACACAGTATTTTCTTAGTCTTATTGCATTCTTTGTGACGATATTTATAAGAAAATATAGCAGGAAATAATTCCTGTATCATTTACTAAAGCTCTTGATCATTTCGACGAAAAACGCATCAAACAACGAAGGGGAGGGGTAGAGGGACGGAACCTTTATGATAACCAATAAGAACGGAATCGTTTAATTCATTGAGTTCTTTTTTTCCTTCCGTCCCTCCGTCTTTTTTCTTTATAAGAATGGCTTCTGGGCGCCAGACTGATCGTCGGACTGCGCGTCCGACTGCGCGCCGGACTGGTGGCCCCCTGCGAGGCTACCGGTCTCCGACACGGTGGCAGCCTAGGAACCATCCGGACCTGTCCGCGCACAAAATCACAAAATGTTAGTTTTACAACAGTAGGTCTCAGGTGATAGGCATGACACACCTATCGTCAATACTCCATTTAAACAGGAAAACTCTGGAAATGATGTATTCATGATTTGCACTTCGGCCCCCCTCAAGTGCTTTCTACTGTGTCACCTCGTCTCCGGATACATATTTCAGCCCGCTTACGCAGATAGGGCACCGCGCACTTCACGTCTTCCGCGCACAGGCTTCCAGCAGCTGCGCACAACACGCAGTAATTTGTCCTCTACGTCGTCGAGGTCATCAGGTGCCACATTTCTGATAAGAGTACCGAGGTACTCTAGGAAGCACGACACCCTGTCCTTTTCTGTGGCCTTTGCTTGCTTCCAGCAGTCCACTAGGTCTCTGCCAGGACTGTTGGCTGGCTCCTGCGTCAGCAGGTGTTCTCTTGGACGGCTGAGGCCGCCGCGGGGTGGCCAGGCTCGGCCCCGGCCGACGTACAGGGTGATCAATAAAGAATGACATAAACTTAGCCCTCAGGAGAGACACATAACATATATTTTAACACATAACAGCACACCGTTAGAAAGAGAAATGTGGGACATTTGACATAACATAAACCGAAGTCAGTTGTGACACTTCGTTTGTCTACAGGAGGTGCTCGAAGAGGTCCTTGCTTCTTCGCTCGGCCGGAGCCTGGCCATGACCTTCGCTCCGGGCGCCTTCTTGTATGAAATCAGCTTCTGTGGATTATTCGGCTACCGTCCAGGAGACTGTATCCTTCCTGTGGGTGCTTGCTGTAGCGCAAACCACTTCTCGTCACTCCAGATCACCTGTTCGAAACATTCTTCCGCTTGATTAGCCAGAAGGTGCACGCTTCCAGCCTCGACACTATGCTGTCAGCGGAGAGGACGGTCGTTAGGATCGGGCGATATGGTTTCCAGTCCAGTTTCTTGTACAGAATCGCCCACACATTCCAAAACCTCATTCCCAGGTTTCCTGAAGCACTGCGAAACTGGATGTTGAGCTGATTTTTTTGAAAAATTCCCAGACTCTGCACCTCGTAAGTACCGGCAAGGGCCCACTGCCCAGCATCCCTGGTCACCCTGCAGTCCAGAGTTTTTTTTTCCTGCGACTTGAGCTTGTGGCCCCAAGCAGCTAAAAAAAATCGTGGAGAGAACTCAAGACCCTTGAGCTGAATGCTGTCGTTAGCCGTCGAAGACTACACCCTCACAATGGTCGGCAACCATCTGAGACGCATGGCGCGGCACACCTGGCGCCGGGCCGAGCTCCGCTGCGCTTAGAGGGGTGGGCACTTCGAGCCAGTGTGGCCAAATTGGTGATGTTGCGGGGAAAGTCCCCCCAATGAAAAGTATAATGACATCCTAAGAAATTTTAAAATTACATCATCACAACGTTTTTGTGGTGAAAGCATGCCTAGTGTAGGAATAAAGACTAAAAATGCTCCAGTGTACGATTCGCACCGTCATACTCGTACTGTCGCGCTTGCAATTTTTTTTTTACATCTTTGATGACAATAATTGGATTTTTTTCTGTCAACCAGAGCTTGACGTCAGGTATAGTTTTTCCACATAACTTGTAAAAACTGCACCTAAAATGACACTGAAAACGAGTTTTTTTTTTAATAGTGACATCCTCATACGACTTTTTTATACATCCTCCCCCTAACGCTAAACCAATTTGGCCACACTGCTTCGAGCACCTCCTATAGCACCTCCTAGCACCTCCTCCTAGAGCTCTCCTGCGGCACGCTTTTCTGCCAGCCACTCGGCTGACGTTTGCCCGGCTGCTGTAGCCGGGCAGTAGATGTGGCCTCCATACCGCCTGTGGCCACCGTCGACACTGCCGCCACAAGATCGGCACCGATAGATGCGCAGCGGTGCAGCCTCAGCTTCGGCCATTGCAGCCGCGAGCTGGTGCCGGGTAAGGCCCTGCTCGGCCGCGTCCGCCCTGGCTTTTTGACGCCGCCGATAGAGGGTCGTGCGGGACATGGGCGGCTGTGTTGTGACCTGTGGCGGCTGCTGAGGGTGGTGATCCGGAGCCGGCCACGGCGGCTGCTGAGGGTGGTGATCCGGAGCCGGCCACGGCGGCTGCTGAGGGTGGACCCCTAAGTCTGAGTGCCGTTCTGCCTCTTCAGGGCATCGCTCTGGATGTGGCCCTGTCTGAGGCCTCCTCCCTCGCCGAGTCTCCGCCAGGGAGACTCCCACGAGTCCAGGGAGACTCCCACGAGTCTCCCACGTAAAACGAGGCCGGCCGTTTCCTCCGGCTCACTGATGGCCATCGCCGGTTCGGGGATGACTGGCGGTTCAGCTGCTGCCGGCAAGGGCTCAGCGGCCCGTGGCACCGGATCGAGGAGGCGGCGACCTGCCACCAGTGTGGCCACTTACTGCCGCCGCGTTTGTTCCTTCATCCTGGGGACATAGAAACTCAACTGTATTACACGCAGCAGATGTAGGTATGTACGGTACACATACCGGGTAATGTTATATATATATATATATATATATATATATATATATATATATATATATATATATATATATATATATATATATATATATATATATATATATATTATTTCTCGGCTAAACGTGACAGACACGCCACTGCTGCACCGCACGGCGGAGTGGTTGTTCCCAGTGAATCTCCCCCTCGCTGCCTCCCCCACCCCCCCTAAACCCGATGTCTGCCCCAACACGAAAACGGTGCAGTACTACGCCTGTGGTTTCAAGGTTAACGTTGGGACAGTCGCGGAACAGCTGTTCTACTCTGTCAATGTCCACTCTGGTGTCGGCTGGCACGGTGTCCCACGCCTCGGCCGGTGTCCCACTCTCCTGGGTGATAGCGAAAGGCGCCGCCGCGGCCCAGCGCCGGGCCAAGACCACCACCGCCGCCGACTGGTGTGGTGTGGTGACTGGAAGGGTGGGCCTGCGAGCCACACTCCACACACGGCAGATGGTATCTGTCCGCTGGGCTCGGGTAATGGCACTGGTTACGGTGCACATGACGCAAACACATCTGTCTGCCAGAACGGTACCCTCTGTTGGTGCAGTACGCGTAGGTTCTCACAGATTCACCGACTGACTCATGCCTTTGGCGATCTCTCGGCCCAAGCCCTCTCCGCTGTGATCAGTGACCACTGGCGCGGCAACTACGTAAGACTGCACCAAGTCTTCTGGCCGTGTCTCTGGCACAACAGTGATGACTGCTACTATGTCAATCGTCCTCCTCTCAACGGACACTTTATCAGCACACACTGATACACAGGACTGTTTGGTGAGATGCTGCGACAGCATCGCGCGCATAACATCACAAAACTCATGGCATCTTCTCATTGAACACGGGGTACATTACCGCAGAAACTTAGAGGCGCACGTCCAGAGGCGTGCTGTAGGTACTCGAAGATGGCAGCCTCGCTCCCCTTTACCCACACACTACCGTTCTGCTTGCACGGGGAAGATGGTGTCGCGGACCCATCATCCGTGGACTCGTTGTTCCTCGTTGTGCATTATTTTTAGTACGTTTCCAACCACTGTATATGCAAATCACACGATACGCACTAACAGGTTTCTCACCGTAAAACATCCAGCAAACTACTGCTCAAAGATTTTTAACCAACCAATCACCCAAATACCGCCTCACCTAACGTCCAAGTAACCTCTCCCTGGGTGTTCAACCTGTCTCAGATACTCCACCAACACACGTCTCTCTGGTGAACCTGACTCGCAGATTCTTGTCCTGTCCCGTTACACGGGATTTCACCTGGAATGTGCCATGGGCAACACGATTGTAGTCTTTCTGGTTGATTTGCTGCTCGCACCAGCCTGAACTTAAATAGGGAGCGAGACGTTTTTTCGTCAGATTTGTGTCAGCCGTGCTTAATCATGTGCCGCATGAGGCCACCGCTGCAGGATGGATGGAAGAATACCGCTTGGAACTGAACTTTGAACTGCTCCTGTTTGCAATTCATACCTTCTTTCTTCATAGACCGGCTTTGTTGGAAATGGACAGTTTCCGTTTTCACTTCACTTTCACAAATTTACAAACACTTTCATCACATGCCATCAGAGTTAGCGCCTGTGCCGGGCCACCCCGAGGGCGGCAGATATAGCTGCCTCGATAGGCCATTCGTCTTGACCACAACTGTGATGGTCTGTGGGGCGCTGGATAGTCGGGTTGTGGTGTTGGATGGGAGGATTTTGGGGCGGGGATGGTCGTGGCTCTCTGGGCGGGAATGGTCTTGGGTTTCGGGGCGGAAATGGTCGTGGGTCTCCGGGCGGGGATGGTGGCGGATCTCGGTGCGGGGATGGTGACGGGTCTCGTGGTACCTATTGAGTACCAAGATTATCAGCGTTTCTCTCCATGAAAGATGATTCCAGGGTCTTGTCATCAAAGATGTTCATCTTCACGGTCGTTCGATCCGAGGGCCAGACACTTGCCACAACACTTGGACAAGTACCATCCTGACTCCAGGCCCTTGGAAGCTCTACACCTGCTTACCCAGCTTCTTCCTCATTTTTACTCCTAACACTGGACGTCGGACGGCCTCCTCCCACAACAGCCCACAAACAGTCCCCTGCCGGCGCGTTCCGCCCTCACCGCCGATTTATCACGTCCCTCAGATCAAGTGGGCTGCCTCAGCAGCGGCACCCCGTCTCCTGCCAGCCCCCTGTCGCCTTCACCAATCACCGGTGGTTAAGTACCGATCTCAGGTCGCGCGCACTGCCGCAGCAGCGGCACACGTCCCCTGTCCAGACCGGCGCGTCTCGACGGTGGACAACGAGCTCCTGGGCCGGGGACTGGTCGGTTCCTGAACTTGGCTGCGGCGCAGCGGCCATAGCCGTCTCCTCCACGGCCGCCCGAATGTTGCGGTAGTTAAGGCCGTGGAGGTGGACTCCTTCAACGCCGGGGACTGGTCGGTTCCTGAACTTGGCTGCGGCGCAGCGGCCATAGCCGTCTCCTCCACGGCCGTCCGGATGGTGCGGTAGTTAAGGCCGTAGAGGTGGACTCCTTCAACGCCGGGGAGTGGTCGGTTCCTGAACTTGGCTGCGGCACAGCGACCATAGCCGTCTCCTCCACGGCCGTCCGGATGGTGTGGTAGTTAAGGCCGTAGAGATGGACTCCTTCAACGCCGGGGACTGGTCGGTTCCTGAACTTGGCTGCGGCGCAGCGGCCATAGCCGTCTCCTCCACGGCCGTCCGGATGGTGCGGTAGTTAAGGCCGTAGAGGTGGACTCCTTCAACGCCGGGGACTGGTCGGTTCCTGAACTTGGCTGCGGCGCAGTGGCCATAGCCGTCTCCTCCACGGCCGTCCGGATGGTGCGGCGTGGTCTGCCCGTCAGTGTCGCAGTAACGGACTGCTTAGTGCCTACATTATTGCATGTTTTGACGAGAGCTGTGTATGTACATATCTCTGTGTTTATGTACAAGTCTGTGTATGTACATAACACAGACTTAGATACCGCATCTTGACAAAACGGCTGTGGGCGCTGTATATTGGCGGGTCAGCAGTGGGTGTCGGAGCCGTTCCGTCAGCGCAGGCAGCACAGCGCGCGCCAGAGGCCGTAGAAGGACGGCAAAGAACTGTGTGACGGCCCGACAGCCGTACGGACGCATCAGCACAATGCAAAACACGCGGCTTCAAGACGTGTGTGTTGGAGTTATGCGTCAGATGATCGGCAAATTAACAATTTTTGAAGATGCACTAACTTCTAGAAATGGACTGTGGTTAGACGTTGGAGCCTGGAGGACCTGTGAACTTGACTATTAATGCTCATCTTAAATTACCTTTACCAGCTCCTGGAGGCCCTTTCGTCCGGCCTCGGCGACGACCTTTGCCGCCAACGCCGGGACGCTCTCGGTGAGGTCATTTAGCGTCTCCTCACGCAGAGCCAAGAAGCTCTCGATGGAGCGCAGCTCCGAGTACCACCTGGTGGCGGTGGCGACATGGAGGTGCTCCTTACGGCCGTCCATGAGCTGCGAAATGAAGAGAATGATGTTTTATTTATGCGATATTTCATAACTAAAAGGTCCAAAACAAAGCACGATGAAGCCTAAGCTACGGGCGCAGCATGACATTAACTGTTGACCAATCAAATTAAGCATCTGATTCATGACCATGATTTATCTAGTAATACAAAAAAGAAGCACAACAAATTAAAAATACAATTACAAACGGACAGCCTTTATTTCTATTACTACAATTCATCAGTCCTTCCCGTGACCAGAATGTCTTTTATACATACTCGCCGGCCAAAACAAGGGGGGGGATACGATCCCCGTGCTATTTCGTCTACATGGAGCTAGAGCTTTGCGAAAAAAAAAACGAAAGTGTCCCGTGACGAGACGTGGCAATTGGTACTGTTGGACGTTGGTTTGGTAGTTGGTACACAATTTTCATGTCTGGGAACGGATAAACTGGGGATCTCAGAGCCCAGAAGTCAGGACAGGTGAAATAAATGAGTGTTCGCCAGTAGTCACCACTCACCTCACTTGTCATGTCAGACATACCTCTGCCGCCACGCTTTGTAATCTTACTAGATTGGCGTACATTACAACGTACCAGGAACGCGAGGTGAACTTGCGCCGCTGCCGACTGCGGCTGTTCGCGTCATCAATCAATCACAAAAAACACACATCAATCGCGCTCATAGCTCGTCTTTCACAGTGCCTCTGTATGCATCTTGCCTCTGTACCACAGCTTACAGCTCTCCGAGCACCTGCCTGAAGCCGGTGTAGTTATGGTCGGGTGCCGGGTACCGCCGTCTGATTCCACACACCACGCAGCAGGGGACGGCGCGGCGCACCCGCGAACCAGTGGGGTACCTATGCTCTATGTGTGGGCGGCAAAGTTGCCTCCAAATACGCAACTCGTTTTGTTGTGCTGAGACTCCCGCCTGCCGTGGGCGACATGGAGCGGATAGTCGGAGTGTGGTTTATTATTTTAGGGCGCTCGGATGTCCAAATGAAACGATCTCCATCACACATCGTTATAATATTCTCCATTCACTCTATGCATACTCACCGATGGCGGGTCAGCCCTCATGCGTCGATCGCTGGCGGTTCTCGGTCGTTTGTTCTCCACGCAACATGGGATCCTTGACTCAAAAAGCGAATCCGCTACGGATGTGGCGATTCATGAACGCCAGGACTGAGTTCGTTGTGACGAATTTGCTTCCATTTATGATACGCCTGGCCCCTATGTTGATTGCGGCATCTATAGCAATCCCTTTAGGGGGCATCAGGATGTCCGTTTAAAGTATCAGCACAGTTGCCACGTACGCGGAACATTTTGTGGCTTTGCGACTTGGCTTCTGGATGAACACCGCGAAGGCGGCGCCCCATGTCAGGAACTGGTCGATCTTGTTCAGCACTTCAAAATCGACAACCTTCTCGCTCTCGGCCCAGAGGGCCTCCCTCAGCCCATATCACCGTTGGTCCTCCGGCTGTGGGGGCTGCGTAAAGAGTATCCTCCTCACGGAGCTCTGGTATGAGGTGCTTCAGTGCAGCGTCTAAGAACCAGAATCAGAATCGGAATATATTTCAAGCTCATCCAGACAATCACTGGTTTTTCATGTGTTCTCGTCAACAATATGGACAAAAGACACTTAACCGGTAAGACACGATATGGGTAAAAGACACTTAAAACATGTAAAACAAAAGTGGAAGTGCTAAGATCACAAATTTCAGGGCTTCACAACCGGGAAAATGACCGCACTGGTTCGTCGGCGAGGCCAAGAAAAACTTGTCATTCCGTACGTATTTGTCCCTGACTTCAAGCAAGGCGACGATGCCTGCCTGGGCGTCGTCCGGTATCAGCACCGGCACTTTGTTGCCTCTTTTTCCAATCGCCATAACAACATCGAGCTTGTTAAAGAGCTGTGTTTCCAGCCTGGTCATGGAACTTTTGATTTCTTGTATTGTTTCACATGAATATCCTGTCTCCGGCGCTACGCATTGCCTGCAACATCTTCTTGGTCCTCTCCAGCCGCTTTGCTTTTGATCCTCGCGACATCAGGTGTCGGCGTAGTATCTTGAATGGTTTCATATCCAGATCCTCTGTAACGATCTTGCAAATTGTTCCATGTGAATTTTGGAGGTCCTTCGCCATTTTGCGGGTGCTTCTGCGACGCTTCCTGGACACCCTCTTTGTTGTGGACACCTCGTCGGTCGTCCAGAACGGGGTTGACGGCCAGGGCGCGAGCTTCCCGCGCCATCTTATGGATATCATCTTCGGTGAAACGATGAAAATGCGATATGAAGTGCCGACCCTGTTCGCCGGCTCTGTATGCAAACAGAGCCGGTAGGGCGAGGAGGTTTGCGGAAAGTTCTGGCGCAGCGCCGTCTGCCGTCGCAGCTGCTGCATATGTCGCCACCGCAGCGGGCACCACCTCTGGCAGTTTCCTCCATCATGGCCCGCAGCTGTGTCGCTGAGATGGTCAGCGCAGCCGGGGCCGAGGTCGCGCTGCAGGTGGCGGCCGGAGGCTCCTGGTGGCGCGAGCTCGATTGGGGCCTCGCCGCCGGGGCCGGTGTGGCGCCGTCCGAGGTGCTGGCCGGTGGCTCCTGACCCTGTGATGCTCCCCCAAACCCGATATTAGCGGCGCCGAAGCCGTCCGCCTGTGGCCCATCGACCTCGTGCGAGGCGTCACCGCGATTCTCATGGAAAAGAAGAAAAATATGACTGGCGTTGAATCACATGGCGTTGTATTGCACAGACGAGAACACAAAGTAACATATGTGAGGTATGCTATGAGGAACCCGTCGGAGTTCATGCTAGTGAAGCTTAGGCTTTAGGCTGGTGCCTCACCTCCTCCTCCAGTGGTTGATGCACCTGCCGCATCTTCGCCGAAGGTACTGTTTGCATGTCTCGGAAGTGGCGATGTGGAGGCCAGAGCGCTGCTTCCATGAAGTGTTCGTTCTCTATGATGAACTTCTCGTCGAGCAGTCGCCGTAGTGATTCCTTGAGCCTCTTGATGTGGAAGGTACCTTCCGTCTTCACGCTCAAAGACCTCATCAGCCGCTCCTTGGCGGGCACAACCAGATGAAGAGTGCTGTAGCGGGCCGCGCTCAGCTGCTGGGACGCCATCTCGAACGGCTGCAGCCGGTCGATGAGGGCGTGCATCTGGCTCCTGCTGGTCTGGTCCATGAGATCAGACACCTCTGACTGCGCGAATCTCTGGCTTTGCAGTTCCGGCAAGGCCTCCGGTACCGACCGAATCATCGTCAGTAGGCTGTTCCAGCACGTCTCCACCTGCTGCTTTAGGGATTTCTCCAGTAGGTGGTTCAGGCCTTTACGCTTCATCAGTAACACCAGGGACCTGCAAACCGCGATCTTTGTCCTTTCCATGTTTGTGACACTTGCTGACTATAAATTTACGACATGTAGCGGGGTGTCGGGCTGCCACTGATCAGTGTGTGCGAGGCTGGTCATTCACTGGCGGGCACATAGACTGCTACACACAACACTGACGGCATGGGTCACAGGGTTGGTGGGCATTCACGGTGGGATATTAAAAGGTTGCCTGATGTCTCTCTCTGACTACGCTCCATTCTGTTGTATTCTAACGAAATCTCACCTGTACTTATATTGTTCTTCAAGTCATCCCCTGAGTTGAGGGCGCCTCCCTCCCACTGTATATAACACATTCACGCTCTCTCCATTGACTCTCCCCTCACACGGCCATTCATCCATCCTTCCATGCATAATAAAATAACACAGGTGGCGAACCTGTGCCTTCCCCGTTTACCTACAATCCCCCCAGTGGTACCCAAGTTCAGACTGGTCAAACAATACGCGAAATAGAAAAAAGAACGTACTCGAGATATAAGCTCAATTCGAGGTATCTGATAAATCACTGGCTTCGAAATGCGACATTGCCTTATTTGAGTTACGCTTCCCCTTCACGACAGACGACCATTGTATACAATTCAGACTAGACTGTCTTTCGGTAAAAGAATAATACAACAACCACCATGCTTCAGCACTCGCCCCTTGAGCTATGCGACCTGCAGCGGGTCCATGGCTATACCAATGCAGTGTCAGATTCGTGTTTCGCTGTCGAACTCGCGGCTTGCCCTTCACATCCCTGGGTTTCCCGTCATATTGATCCGTCATTAACACATCCTCATCAAAAATGTGTTCACATTTTTCTACGGTATGTATTTACAATTGAAAGAAACCAGGACAGATAAAAGGTTTAATTCCCTACGTGAAATCCAGGACAGTATTTGTAAAAATGCATCCCTCTTGAAAGGCCAGACAGTTTCATCGTTAAACAGTTATCATTCTCTCCTTGACGCACAAGATCCTATATCGTCCCCAAATTATGCATCCTTACGAAAATTGAATGATAATAAGCAATGAAAACAATTCCGACAGTAAATCGCGCGATTGCCGTTGAACGTACTCCCCCCCCCTTTTTTAACGTGTCAATCATCCTAGATAATTACCCTACCTGTACCCAGACCAAAAAAGGAAGGAATTTTATTTCATGTAAGATCAGAGAGAAACATCATTGGGTCGGAGCTGGGCAAAAGGATAGAAAGGTGAGCAGCCCAGCACTCGACCAGATCCTGGCTAAACCTTGCCTGATGGTTAGGCTGCGTTAGTCGTTGGAGCTGCTAGCAGTCCGAAGTGGTAGGCCGTCCAGCCAGCACGGGCCGCCGGCCCCGACTGGTGTCCTCCGTCGCTGTTGAGCTGCAGACACGGCCACTCTTCTTCAGCGCCGTCCGGCCGGCGGGCTGTGCGGCCGGTAGGGCCGCCCGGACCCCGCCGACGTCCGGGCCCGTCGCTGTCGACTCCCCCGTCCAGACTGTACTGCAGGGCCGTCCGGCCCAGCCGGCGTCCTGACCCGCCGCTGCTCAGCTCTCGGTCCCGACTCTCACTGTCCTCTCTCCTCCTGGCCTCATTCTCCCTCGGCTCCCCAGTGCAGCTGCCTCATGGCTGACAGAGGCGTCCTCAGGTACTGGTGGTCGTCCTGCTGGTCTTCCGGTCTCCTCCTTCTCCTCCTTCCACCGCCTCTGCGCCCGGGTTGTTTTGACGGCCGGGTCCCCTCTCGCCCCGGCCGTACCCTTTTGGTCCGGCGTGGCCCGGGGGCTGTTTGCCGGCGCGGCGGTGCGGTCGCGTCAGCGCCGGCGCCCAAACCCCGGTGCACACGCCGTCGTCGTCGTGAGAGAGGTGATGGAAAATGCGCGTTTAAAATGTAGCGCGTCAGAGTTACAGACACATCTGAGCGAAATTCAAGTCAACTGTTATAAAATTCACCGAACTTCAATTCCTTCAACTGAGCGCACGGACTCTACACAGCAATGTCGTATATAGGTCACACAGTGCAAAGCACAGTGGGCGCAATTGGCGCCTTCGCCGCCACATTTTCTGTGTCCGAAGAAGGCAGTGCTGTCACCTGGTCAGGAAATAAGCCGAACACCCCCATTATGAATGTTCGAGAGTTGCAGCCCATCGAGTTCCGCTTCAGCACTAGCACATCAAGGGCGTCCTTGACATAGGGCGTGATAATGCTCGGCACGCGCCACTTTCGTTTTTCGAGAATTTCGATCTTGATTTTTTTCGGTCTGTTTCTGCTCGACGGGAGAGAGCCCCTTGGGTATGTTCCGGTTTGTGACTTGCCTGGATTGATCAATGTAGGTGGAAACCAAAATCCTCGCAGCCTTCCCTCCTCGCCGCTTGATGAAGACGAGAATGGCCGCTTCGGTGAGGGCGACAAGTCTGTTGTATGGCCCCTTTCACGCTTCTTATCGACGGACAGTCTGTCAGCTCGTCCACAAGATTGAACATTTCCTTTTTGTTTTTCCGATACACACGGGGGTCTCAAAGCTGTCATACTGCTTCTGACTGGAAGAGACTGACAGCTTTCTGGCTACATCCATGTGGTGAGGCTGTCCGCTGCCACTGCTTCTGACTGGGAGAGACTGACAGCTTTCTGGCTACATCCATTTCTTGCCTCTGACGTCGTGAGTTCACCTGCCATTTCCGTTCCATCGTGTTCCTTCACAACGGGAGTGGCTACAACCAACTTGACCAGCATTTCACCTGGTGGCGCAGTGGGAACCACCAGGTTAATGGCAGTTATGTCCACTGTGCGCTTGTTTACGTGACCTTTCAGCTTTGCGGTGCTGCGTCACTGCGACATTAGGGCGTGGACGGGCGTAGACGCTGCGCAGCCTGTCACCACACGGGCCGCGGCCGAGTATGCAACGCAAAGCGTTGCATACTCGGCGGTTCAGTCCGTCAAAGTGAAATCTGGTCTATGTCCGTACAGTTGGTCTCGGGATGGGAGGAGTGGTCTCGGATCCGAGAGTTTTAGTCTCGGTTTTTATGGATGACGGGGGCTCGCACCCAGGGGCGGAGCGAGCGACTCTTATCAGCGTAGGCGGTGGCGAGCTTCGTTATGCTGAGCTCTTCGCACGCGTCACCACTGTTGAAGGTCGCGTTCATGTTGTCGATCCAGCTTTGGGGAACACTTGTGTACTGGCCGTACTCATAGCACGCCCAGCGGTTTGTTCCGTCCGAGTTGGTTTTGCGCTTCACACGGAAACAGCAGTTCCTTGAGGCGACAGAGATGCGGGCATCAGCCTGATAAGCTGTGCACGACCGCAGGCCTTTTGAGGTGTACTGCTGACGTCATTGGAAGCCTCCGGGGGTTTCCTCCACCTCGCAGAAGGTGGCTTGAGTGATTGAGCCGTTAGCGCTGTTGTGGACAGCTGCTTCGGCCATGCGGTACGCGGTGGTAGCGCGCGCCAAGGCGGATGACACCATTCCTAGGACCTGGAGGTTTAGGGCATACGTGCCACTGGTTCCGGCCTCGGTTGGCGTGATGCCGCACTGCGAGAGTGAGGTGCGCTGTTCGTTTGAGAGCAGGGTGGCGGGTTGCCATCCGAGCATGTTTCCCGTCGGCATACCCGGAATGTGATCAGGGGCGGGGACCGGCCTGAGTTCGGCAGGCAGGTTCCACAGGGCGCCCGTGTCACGGTTCGGGTGCTGCGTGAAGGCCATGTCCTGGCACATCCGCATTGCCGCGACTCCTGGAGCGGGCACTTGTTCCCAGAGGTTGTGAGTCTCTTCGCTCACGCGTCTGTAGAAACCCGTGCTGGGTCCATGAGTGTCGGGAGATGGTTTTGGAGGGAGCTGCATCAGTAGCTCGGCCCGGCCCGCGGCTCCGCCGGCGGCCGCAGCAGCTGCCGGCACCACCAGGCGGCCACCGCAGCCGGGTCACCCAGCAGGGACTCCAGGTCAGATTCGGTGAGGAGCCGGGTGAGCGGCGTCACGTCGAGCTTGACGGCGTCACCGACCGGTGACATCATCGGCTCGCCGCCCGCCAGATCCGCCGGGTTCACCACGCTCCAGACCATGTACAGGTAACACTGCTGTTGGTGTGTCCCCGAGTACATGTGGTGATACCATTAGAGCAGGTGGGGGCCGCGCGGGCCAGGCAGGGGATGGCGTAACTCCACCAGCTCTCCCAGCAGGGAGCTATGGGGTCCCAGCAGATACCTTCAAACACGGCCAGGCGGAGGAGCAGCCGTCCTAGACGGAGTCGCAGCTGGCGCTCTGAGAACGGCTCCGTCTCGCCTTCGCCATGCTGGCCTTACTCTCGGCCATGGCCTCGAGTACCTGGCCATCGCGGGCGACGCTTTCCTCCCGCAGAGTCAGCAGCCTTGCGCCGTTCAATATCACAGCGGGGTAACATAATACGACGCGACGCAAGGTAACGTAATATAATCGTGACGATAACATAAACACAAACTTGAATACAAACTTAACTGTAGGTACCTACTAAGCGTATTTTCACTCTGCTTAATATGAAAATATCATATAGAAATATATAAGGGCGAATTTTCAGAAGTATTTTATTTGTCGATCACAGCGGCAACTATCACACGGGGTAATACTAAGTACAAAAGCACGAATACAGCCTACATATGTATGTACACAATACACATCAATACAAACCCCGCTGTGCACAAGCATACTTACACGCATAACATGCAAGAAGTAACCGCAGGTATCCCAGCCTGAAAACATCAGCAAGTTAACTCTGTTCAACAGTTTCCTAGAATGAGACTATGATTGTGATATTGCATAGCCTTCCAGGCCCGTACTTTCGGCTAGTAGTGGTACTTTCGGTTATGCCGAAATAATGAATGCGTAACAAGCAGTAAGATAAGCCCTGTATCAATATCTTTATCTCTACTAAAACTACTTTCGCTGATGTATAACACTATTTCTACTTCCCTATGTACCAATACAGTGCCTTCGGTGACTCCCAAAACGGGACGCGACAAAACAGGCTCGTCGGCCGTCGGAGCCCAGCCGTGAGGATCACACGGCTGAGCCAGTCGAGACAGCCGTACCCGTACAGGCACGGGAAAACGACTGTCCTCCGCACAGTCTGGCTCCACGGGCGAAAGCGTATTGGGTATTCCTGAAACAAATAAAGAGGAATTTTAATGACTCGCACATGTGCAGTTACAAAGCTTTTGATCGTTTCTAAAACACACTCGTTGATGTTAAACATTACAGGTGCTACTTGTGACCAGTGCTGGTATACCATATTGGCCTATATTGGCAATGATCAAAAGTCAGACGACGATCAACTCCCCGTCACAGCTTCTTTAAGAACGTGAAGGGCCCCAAGAGCGCTCCATGACGGAGAGCGGATGCTTCTTTCTGGGCTTGCCGAGCTTGTAGTTACTGGTCCAGCAGGACTGGTGCAGGCTGGTCCGGTAGGACTGGTGGTTGGTCCAGCAGGACTGGTGGTTGGTCCCGCAGGGCTGGTGCAGGCTGGTCTGCCAGGGCTGGTGGCTGGACCGGCAGGCACATGTATGGTAGCATCACTGAGAAGTACACTCTGTGAAGAACAAGCAGGAGGTCCTTCACAAATGCATCATCTCGGTCCACCCTTATCACTGCCACACCATCCTGTCCCAAAATGCAGAGATCACGTCTACTTACTGACAGGACTGCCATGCCCAGCTGGACCTGCCCATAGTATGGGTGGTGCTTTTTGAGACTGGCATTTTCCCCATCAAAATCCAGATAGTTTGTGGCTTTCTGCTGAAGAATCTCTAGAGCAGTGAGCTCCTTCCCACACACAGGGCTTTTGATTTCAACCAACTTTGCTGGCTTACCGTTTTCCAGCACTACTGCATCTGGTGACACTCCCAACCACGGGCACACCACAGGCACAACCATACCACACTGAACCACTTCACCTGTAGCAATGTGCTGTTTGTAGATGTCTAGGGCCTCTCGTTCATGTTTCAAACCATATTTGGTTGCAGCATTGCCACCAAATCCCTTTGCTTTTTCCATGCTAGCTAGCTTTTTCTGCCAGTCAGGATTTGCACCATTTGCATAGGTGAATATTCCATAACACTTTGATCCTGTGATCCTGACATCTCGCTCCTCATGCCACTCCCTAGATCCTTGTGGAATACCAGCAATGCTTACAGCTGATGTAACATCCACTTTCACCCTAGCATCATAGAACATACTCTCTGCGGGTGGGAGAGCTGGTTCTTTCAGTGCCTCCAGAAGTTCTCCTACGTTGAGGCTGTCCTTGATAACACCTTCCAGCATTGCAACTCTACCTGAGCTTTTCTCGCTACCGTCGATATGCACAGAACTGGAAGTCACTTGCATGTTAAGTGCACTTCCAGGAGCTACACGCAGAACATCCTGATAAAAAGCACCATGTTTTGCCTCTTACCACCTTTGGCTTGGTTCTTGACATGGCACAGTTCTGTTACTGGACATGGCTCATATGGAGTTCCATTTCCTCCCTTCCTCTTCCACTGGTTTGCCATGTCAGTACATGTGAACTTCTCCATTTCACTGATGTCATGTCTGAAAAGAAATCACATCCACATATCAATGATTTTATCAATGGTACTTTTAAATGCTGTGGTTGGAAATTCTTTGGATATTTAAGTGCTGAATTTTATATGACATTTTTTAGCTGTACACAATATTTATATTACAGAACATTTCATTTTATATTACAGAACATTTTACATTTCTGCTAATCTCTGCCACCGGTTTGTGATACTGACCTTCCCTTGGCCTCCACTCCGGCATAGCGTCCAGTTCGGTATCGTCGATGAAAGCGGCCGCGCACTCTGGTGCTCCGCAACAGGCCGTCGCACGTGAGACGCTTCCGATCGAAGGGCTGCAGCTCGATCCACAGCTCTCGTATGCGGGCGACTTGGGCGCTTGACAACGCCAGACCGTGGCCTTCAAGAAGGAGGGCTGCAAGCCTGTCCACTCGATCCCAGCCGGGAAGTCCGCGGCGGTCAACGGCGGCACCGTCCTCCTCGGCCTCTTCTTCTTCTTTGGTCTCCTCAGCTTCGTCTGGCACAGTATTTAGTGGTGGCACAGTTTCCAGCTCGGCGTCATGTTCCCTATATATATAATAAACTCTGGCCGCTCGACGCGCCATCTATGCTCCCGTGTACGCGCACTCTCCGCGCGGGGCCAGTAGGCACCCGCCCGTCCGTGTGCGCGGGCCGGCCGGTAGACACCCGTCCGTCCGGCGCTAATGTTCCGTGCTGCATCGCGTTGCACAGCACGGTGCCATTAGTGCTCACCTTTGCCGTTCCGGGTGTCAGAAGATGGTTTACTTACGGATTGAACTTCCCATCTAACCTGCTTTCGCGTTTTGGCGTATCGCGGTCTCGACTCCTATCTCGTCCCTTTGTCGGTTCTTGCTTCCTTTCCGTATCTGCTACATGCTGAAAGACGCCAAAGAATGGTGGGTACCGCGGCTGTCCCCGCGCACCGTCCACGGGTGGCGCGTGCGGGAACACTACCTCGTCTACAGACACCATCGTGGCGCGGTTGGCGAGTGCCTGCATGGCGGCGGCGCTGATGGTCGGCAGCTTCCGCGCGCGCGGTGGCGGCGGCTGCTTGGACTTGACCGGGACTCGGCTCATGTCCAGCATGTCTATGGCTGGTGTCGGCGTGTGAGTGCGCCGCCGGTGACTGTCCGTGCTGCGAGCCCGGCGGCGGTGGCGGCGGCTCGATGAACGGGCGTGTGCTCGTTTCCTCCTAGGCGGCCGGTCGATCTCGCTGTCCTCCGTGGTTGAGCTAGTGTAAGCACTGGTGAGTGACCGGTCGTCCTCGGAGGATTGGCTGTCCGCGTTTGAACCTTCGCTGCTTCCGACCGGATGTCGGCGAGCGGAGCGCCCTCGAGAGGTGCCGGGCTGGGCTGGCCGGCTGTCTCCCTGCCGGGCGCGGCGGGCGGTACCCGTGGGTCGCGCTGTGCTGCGCCAGCCGGAGGTCACGCGTCCCTGGGATTCTCGCTCAACACACAGGGTTGAGGACACCGAACAAACGAGACACACACTTATGCGTCACCTATACATCACATGTGCCTCCTCCGTCTTCAGCTCATGATGTCGCTTGGTCACGAAGGCAGGTGCGGATGCTCGCAGGTTTGACCTCACTTCGGTCTGCACCATAGGTCGTGCTGACGTGAGAGGGCATCCACGTGTGGGATGGAAGGACCTGGTATGTGTTCCACCACATAGTCGTACTCTTGTAGTTTTTCCAGCCAGCGGAATAGCTTCCCAGTTGGCGGCTTGGACATGCGCCCCAAACACTAATCGTTCATCTAGCCCAGGTCAAGGTCAGAATCAGGCAGTACAGGTATCAGCTATCGTGATTTTGGAAAATTCTGTCCTACTGTCCTGGAGGCGGTAGTATTTTCGATGAATAGCCAAATCATGTCCCAGGTGACTTGCTAGCATGTCTATCTCGTTCTCGCGAAAGTTAATCACCTGTGCTATTGTTGCCAAATACTTCTGCATGTCCGTAGCTGTAACATACTTCTCATTCTTCACGGTCAGACATCATCTGCCTCTGTGGGACTGCAATCGCCTTTCTACATGTCACACAGGAGCGAACAAAACTAACTAGTGATCCGACCCCCAAGATCCAAACCCTCTTCTTAATCTTGCTCAGGGTATGTTCACGACCCTGATGACCTACCTTTTCGTGAACGTCGCGAATCACTAGGCGGGTCACATGGTGACGCCCGTCTCTTGTGGGTCGCAATCATATTGTGGGCCTGGTACTTTACATCCTTCCAAGTCCGCTGTTTTAGGTCCGGCTCTTCAGCGATAGCCCGCAGGCAGTCAGTCTGAACTGGAACCTTCAGGGTCCGGATGAAGCTCGCGCAGATTCTGTGCACTGCGTCCTTTTCTTTCGAAGATCAAGGTCGTCTTTTCGTCACTTTTTTATCCGCCTTTGCTGTGACTTTAGCGATGACTTCCACTGGATTTCCGTCATTTGGATCATCGGGTTCAGTATCACTTGATGAAGACTCTTGCGTGTCAGGTACGGTGGCAGCCTCGGAACCATCCGGACCTGTCCGCGCACAGAATCACTGGTAACAAGGGACCATGAGCGGACCGAACCATTCAACACGTAAGCCTGTTAGGAACACTCGAAAAAACAATATAGAGGCAGGAATAAAATATGGGGTATGGAGCACCGGAAATGCATTTAATGTTCATGGACGTACGCAACAGTTGGAAATGTGTGCTACACCATTATCTTAATGATAAAAAGATAGCAATGTTATATTCGTCCGGGCTGGGACATGAAGAAGAGCTGAAAATTGTTGGCGACAGAACATAATCATTGTGAGAGGAGTACCATGAAGTAGGAGGGCGTGTTGGAGAAACAGGAAAACGACCAAAACAGAAAGAAGGAAGAGGGAGAGAGAGGGAGGGGAAGGGGAGACTCACGAGATGTCGGCAAAGCCACCGGTCCTGGCAGCGTCATCATCCCCGTGAGGACGTCGGGCTGGGCGCCAGGCTGATCGTCGGGCTGGGCGCCAGGCTGATCGTCGGGCTGGGCGCCAGACTGATCGTCGGACTGGGCGTCAGACTGATCGTCGGACTGGACGTCGGACTGAGTGCCAGACTGATCGTCGGACTGGACGTCGGACTGAGCGCCGGACTGGGCACTGGACTGCGCGCCGGACTGGTGACATCCTGCCAGGCTACCGGTCTCCGACACGGTGACAGCCTCGGAACCATCCGGACCTGTCCGCGCACAAAATCACAAAATGTTAGTTTTATAACAGTACTATCTCAGGTGATACGCATGACACATTTATCGTCAATACGCCATTTAAACAGCAAAACTCTGGAAATTATGTATTCATGATTTGCACTTCGGCACCCCACAAGGGCTTTCTACTGTGTCGTCTCGTCTCCGGATACATATTTCAGCCCGCTTACGCAGATAGAGCACCGCGCACTTCACGTCTTCCGCGCACAGGCTTCCAGCAGCTGCGCATAACACGCAGTATTTTGTCCTCTACGTCGTCCAGGTCATCAGGTGCCACATTTCTCATAAGAGTACCGAGGTAATCTAGGAAGCACGACACCCTGTCCTTTTCTGTGGCCTTTGCTTGCTTCCAGCAGTCCACTAGGTCTCTGCCAGGACTGTTGCCTGGCTCCTTCGTCAGCAGGCGTTCTCTTGGACGGCTGAGGCCGCCGCGGGGTGGCCAGGCTCGGGTCTGGCCGACGGACGTCCGGCGCACCACTAGATCCCGGAGTTGGTGAGAGCGTTGCTGCGGCCTAGCCGCCGGCCGCTCCAATGTGGCGGGCTGACTGCCGACAGGCCGCCAGTCCGGCTCGGGACGTGCCGCCGGTTCTGTAACAGCGCTTCTATTCGCAGCCACAGTCCCGGGCTGGCCGTTCCCGACGGCAGCAGTTACTTCGGCATCGGCGGAAGCCGGTGCTGGAGAGGAAGTGTTGGATGCCTGGCTGTCCTCGAATACAACGTCCTGAGAAGAAACGTTGTGTACGTCATGAGTCAGGTAAACGATGGTTGTAAATTCGATTGTAACATACTGCGCAAGCAAGGTGACCGTAGCGAGGTAACTTAAATTAAGAGCACGGCAAATCACAACCACGCGCCACGAGGGTCAGGCGCCGAATGGGTCCGCCTCCGAGAACGAGGCCGTCCCGGTGTAACTGCTGTACAGCTCGTTTCCGTTTTCCCATATGATCGCTGTGCCGAAGCGGGCGCCGCCGGCCGTCGCTGCCAGCTGCCATGCCTCGATGTCGGATGTCAAGTTGTCCAACCGACTGGCCCACGTCGCGCCACGTCGCGCACGGTTCAGGATCCGGTCGGACGGAGACCAAGAACGCAGTCCGAGCGACGGGCGATAGAGTGGTCTTGCTTCCCAAACTACATTCCAGTAGGAACGCGCAACTCGCGTCAATCATGGGTATATTACGAAAAGATAGTTGTCACCTCACATATTTTTGGAGTGTGATGCCAGGCTATCTGTTGAGCAAATATCAAGCTCCTTTATTATGCAACGCATCAAAAAACTTCTCTTTGAAATGTTTGTGCATGTCATTAGCAAGAATGCGACCCCATGAGTCCATACCAGCACATTGTTAGTAACGAGATATTACTGTAGAAGATTTCACGATGAAAGCTTCTTTAATTGTCCATAATTTTACCAAAACATTGCCGAACCGCGGCCCGTACTTCACCAGGCAGGCTGCATCAGTGTCATGCTTGTTTTGGTAACCAATATGAACGATCATATACACGATGCTTTTATGATCATGATTATGGAGCCACACTGAAAGAAAAAATGACACCCTGTACGGGGTATTGACGGTCATGTCAAAAATAACACCCGAGTGGGGTGTTTTGAGGGGAGTCGCTGAGCTATTATAAATGGGGTGTTTGGCGTACACCTCAGGAGGGTTTCGACGCATAGTGGGGAGTCGCAGCCGCTAAAGGGGGGTCAGCGCCGGCCCACATGGGGTTCCGTTAGACTCCAGGTGACACCCCTCAAATATCAGCCGAGCACCCCTTTTTGGTCCTTAAGCACCCGACAGGGTGTCAAACTCCCAAATTAGGATGTAAAATACAGCAGCTCGACTCCCTGTTCTTCTGATATAACTCCCCATATTGTTCCTGACCCCCACGCGGGGAACCGCGGGCCTTCAGCAGGGAGTCGCTCAGAGCAGCTCTACTCCCCTATACTTCCGAAAAAAAAACTCTCCTCAATTATTCCCGACCCCCCATGCGGGGACCAGTTACCACCACACACGGTGTCGGACCCCAAAATTAGGATGACGCAGAGCAGCTAGACTCCCCTGTACTTCCGAATTAACTCTCCATATTGTTTCATTGACCACCCGTACGGGAACCCGCGGCTCTACGACAGGGTGTAGGGCCCAAAATTAGGGTGTCACTCAGAGCAGCGCGACTCCCCTGTACTTCCGATTTAACTGCCCATATTGTTCCGTTGACCCCCCGTACAGAAACCAATAATCCATTCCCCATACCCCCAGCCCCACCACTCAACCAGTTGCTCCCTTCCTGTTCACACAGATTCTACATACGCAACAAAAAGTAGCTCCTTATATTTAAACTATGCTTCAGCAAAGCTAAACGTCCGTCCATCCATCGACCCGACAACATCTCGCCCGGCCACCGTCATCTGACCACCGATCTAACGTCATCTAACGTCGCCACAGAACCGAACCGGCACTTGAGCACTTGAGCAGGTTGTTACTTGAGCATCTCGCGTAGTTTTCGCACCATCCTATGCTCTTTTGCTCTGAACCCACAGATGTGGTTGTATGTTAGCTGCCCGATCTTCTGTTGTTTTCCAACGAACAGGACATCATACACCGCATGTGCCAACGCCCATGTCGTCAAACTTTGTGCCAGGTCAGCAGTCGGGATGTCCACCCGCACACCCCCCACGGACACGCCTCCTTCGCGTCTGATGGCGCAGCCACACTCCGTGGTGCAGAAACCAGAGTCTTCGTGGACCATGGTCGCCAGATGTCGCAGTCCCTCCTCTGAAACAAAGAAACGATACCTACTGTAACTTAAAACCCAAAGAAAGGTATTAGAACGGGGGAAGAAGACGGCCGGGGAGGTTAGGGTGAACGAGGGAGAGGGAGGGGGAAGGGAATTGGAAGTTCGCGATACTGTCCAATGGGACATTTAACCACCGATAGAGTACACCTCACATGAGACAAGCCTCCGGTTTTCACACGCTTGCTGAATTTTCGAGCCAACTTGTGAAAACTAGAGCACTCAAACTAAAACACCATGTTCTCCGCACTCGCAGAGGTAGTGCTGCTATCGCGACTACGACCACCATCAAGAAAGTCATCTAGACAGAAGGGCTGTGCTCGACTCGGATTTTCGGACCGATTCGACTCTTGATTCATGTAACAATCTAGGTGATTCATCAACACTGACTCAACAGTCAGGGACGTAGCCAAGGTAGGGGCGGCAGGGACAGCCGCCCCTACCTGGGGGTCATCGGGCCCTGGTCGGCGAGAGGACAATGATGAACGATCAGTCACAAGACCCTAGTCAGTCAGAGGGCCCTGATCGGTCAGAGGGCCCTGCTCGGCCAGCGGGCCCTAGTCAGTCAGAGGACCCTGGTCGGTCAGAGGGCCCTGATGGGTCAGAGGACCCGGGTCAGTCAGAGGGTCTTCGTCGGCCAGAGGATCTCGGTCGGCCAGAGGACAACTATCAGAGGGCCCTGGTCGGTCAGAGGGCCCTGATTGACTAGAGGATCCCGATCGGCCAGATGACAACTATCAGAGAGCCCTGGTCGGTCAGGGGACTCTGGCGTCTGGCGTGGGCCCTAAACATCCTAAATAGTGAATATTTAGTAATTAAATTTTTTATTTGAATATTTTTGGCACTTTTAGAGATCACACAGACAAATAAATGACTTTTTTTAAATCCTGGGATGAAATTGTAACAGAAAACATGCTTTGTTTTGAAAATGTCAAATTGTGACCCCTTTTTACTTTTTTTGCCAATTTTCGGGGGTCAAATTTCGGGCGCCGCGCGCCCTTCTTTACGTCCTCTGGTCGGCCGCGGTTCAGCAGGATGATGGTTGACGCATTCACCTGCGCGACTCCCATGATGAAGAAGAAGATAGCTGTGGGCCAACGGTTGACACTGGGCTTCAGCATGTAGTATTCAGTGACTGCGTCCATCACGCCCCCCCCCCCCTTGCTTGCATTGTAATAAAGCACGATCTCTGGCTTCTTGGTGCGGCTGTCCACGCACGGGGCCCTGTGCTGTGTGGACACAGCTAGGACCAGCTTCCCTGGTTTGGTGCACTGGGACACTAGCGTCACATCGTTGCGGAAGCAGAAGATGCTGCTATCCACTTCCCGGCCACTCGCTTCGGTTAGCTCCTTCGGCAGGAGCTGGCGACGTTTGTTACAGGTGCCGACGATGGTCAGCCGGTCGGCCAGCAGGTCCTCTGCCAGAGGCACTGATGTGAAGTACCGGTCCATGGTGATGTTGCGGCCGGTGCCGGCGACATCTTCCACCATGTACTTGACCATTTCTGGGACCGACTCGAAGTACGTGGCTGCTGGAGAGCGCTCATGTTCCGTCGGTCGGCCGCTGCACGGCCATAGTTTCCACATGTAGCGGTAGTTAGCATCTGCGACGGTGCGGAGCAGCAGGCCGTACTTGCCGGGCTTGCTCGGCATATACATGTTGAAAGGACAGCGTCCTCGGAATCGCACCAGACTCTCATCCAGCGTCAGACATTCGGACGGCCTGAAGTGTCGGCGCAGGTTGCTGTCCACGTCGTTGAAAACGTCTGGTATGTGGCAGAACTTGTCGCCGCGGCGCCGATCCTTATGAATGCCGATAGGTTTCGCGAGGCTACACCGGCCGGATCGCCCACTGTGCAGCGGGGCGCGGGTTAATCATGTGCCGCATGAGGCCGCCGCTGCAGGATGAATGGAAGAATACCGCCTGAAACTGAACTTTGAACTGCTCCTGTTTGCAATTCCTACCTTCTTTTTTCATAGACCGGCTTTATTGGAAGTGGACAGTTTCCGTTTTCACTTCACATTCGCAGATTTACAAGCACTTTCATTCCATGCCATCAGAGTTAGCGCCTGTGCCGGGCCACCCCGAGGGCGGCAGATATAACTGCCTCGATAGGCCATTCGTCTTGACCACAACTGTGATGGTCTGTGGAGCGCTGGATAGTCTGGGTGTGGTGTTGGAAGGGAGGATCTCGGCGCGGCGATGGTCGTGGGTCTCCGGGCGGGGATGGTGGCGGATCTAGGGACGGGGATGGTGACGGGTCTCGTGGTACCTATTGAATACCAAGTTTATCAGCGTTTCTCTCCATGAAAGACGATTCCAGGGTCTTGTCATCAAAGATGTTCATCTTCACGGTCGTTCTATCCTAGCGTCAGGCACTTAGGAGCGCCATCCTGACTGCAGCCCCTTGGAAGCGCCACACCTGCTTACCCAGTTTCTTCCTCATTTTTACTCCTAACACTAGACGTCGAACGGCCTCCTCCCACATTATTCTACAAACAGTCCCCTGCGGGCGCGCTCCGCCGCCTTCACGGCCGATTTATCACGTTCCTCAGATCAAGTGGACTGCCGCAGCAGTGGCACCCCGTCTCCTGCCAGCCCCCTGTCGCCTTCACCAATCACCGGTGACTTAGTACCGATCTCAGGTCGTGCGCGCTGCCGCAGCAGCGGCACACGCCCCCTGTGCAGACCGGCGCGTCTCGACGGTGGACAACGAGCTCCTGGGCCGGGGACTGGTCGGTTCCTGAACTTGGCTGCGGCGCAGCGGCCAAAGCCGTCTCCTCCACGGCCGTCCGGATGGTGCGGTAGTTAAGGCCGTAGAGGTGGACTCCTTCAACGCCGGGGACTGGTCGGTTCCTGAACTTGGCTGCGGCACAGCGGCCATAGCCGTCTCCTCCACGGCCGTCCGGATGGTGCGGTAGTTAAGGCCGTAGAGGTGGACTCCTTCAACGCCGGGGACTGGTCGGTTCCTGAACTTGGCTGCGGCGCAGCGGCCATAGCCGTCTCCTCCACGGCCGTCCGGATGGTGCGGTAGTTAAGGCCGTAGAGGTGGACTCCTTCAACGCCGGGGACTGGTCGGTTCCTGAACTTGGCTGCGGCGCAGCGGCCATAGCCGTCTCCTCCACGGCCGTCCGAATGGTGCGGTAGTTAAGGCCGTAGAGGTGGACTCCTTCAACGCCGGGGACTGGTCGGCTCCTGAACTTGGCTGCGGCGCAGCGGCCATAGCCGTCTCCTCCACGGCCGTCCGAATAGTGCGGTAGTTAAGGCCGTAGAGGTGGACTCCTTCAACGCCGGGGACTGGTCGGTTCCTGAACTTGGCTGCGGCACAGCGGCCATAGCCGTCTCCTCCACGGCCGTCCGGATGGTGCGGCGTGGTCTGCCCGTCAGTGTCGCAGCAACGGGGCCACGGACTGCTTAGTGCCTACATTATTGCATGTTTTGACCAGAGCTGTGTATGTACATATCTCTGTGTTTATGTACAAGTCTGTGTATGTACAGCCCTCTGCAAACTGCGTGGTAGGTATTCTTTCTTCGACAAAACCGAGAATAACGCGGATACAGGGTGTCCCAGAATTACCCGGACATTGTTAATTAGCGTATAAAATAAGGCAAACATGTTTGCGCTTTTTTCTTTTTATCGTCCTATATAGTCAACTAGGGTGGCTGTAAAATAGCACATGCAATAGATACGCTTGTTACAAGATCAGCCGACAATGATTGATAATGCCAGCCATTGCTGGTCTCAGTTGTTTTACGGCTCTCCCGAAACTGAGTGAAGGCCTGTTTTCTTTGACCTGTTGCCGGAGGATAATACGATCATATAAGATAAACTTAACATCAAAGTGTTCCCAGGTCATAAGGCATTATCCCCCAAAACAAAAATTGCTGCCTACACCACTTTTGCCGCGTTTTTTACATCTGAAGTGGAGAAGCTCCATGTCTGAACATGGCGGGACCTTTGGCTTCCAACAAATTTGGTTTCCAAAACAAACCCGTTCATGGCCATTTGGTTCACGGCATCCAGTTTTTGTACTGGTAGAATATTACCGCAGTAGTACCCTGTGCTAACGGCTGTTTTTGGGCCATCATATCAAGCCCAATGAATGCACGGAGGCTCAAGATGTCTCACAATTTGATTTTCGACGGGTGCCTGACCGTCTCTGCTGTTGGGGCGTTGTAGCCATCTGACGTTCACACACGCCTTTTTCGGGCGGTTCAAATGACAGAATACCTTCGTTAGACCACAAAGTGTGCTTCAATATAATTTTTTGTTGTATATGTTATATTTTTGGGATGAATTGTAGTGATTTTCGCTGCTTTTCCCGTAGTTTTCGCATATTTTTCATGCGAGGGACCCCAAATTCCAAAATTTTGCAAAGATAGTGGTGGAAAGTAGACTGATGTTCTTTAGATAATCCTGATCTATCGTTTAGCTAGTTTTTAGCTAGATCAGTGACGTTTGTTGTCCATGACAAGCAACCACCCGTTTGACAACTGGTGCATGGCCCTTTTTGGCCGAGCCCAAGCTTGTCAATCAGGTTTATCTCTTGCTCTCTCTGGCTTCGTTAGCTGATATAATTGCGCTTTGCTCAATCCTAACTGCTTGCAGATGAGCTGCTGAAGCTCTCCAGCAAAAACCATGCCGAAAGTCCGTTTACAAAGTTGAAAACGGGAGTTGATTCACCATGGTTGCCTATTAGTGGCTTAAGCTGAAAACGGAAAAGGACTACTCTTACTTGACTCTGGATAATACTTGACTCGAGTCGTTACCGGTCACCAAAAGCACACAGTCCCCAAGATCGATAGCTAAGGGATATCTTATAGAAGTATGATGCTTGTGTATCATTAGAATCGAGCGCAATCGTACTTTTAGCCAGAAAATAAATGTTCGGGTAATTCTGGGACACCCTGTACCTACTATGCTATCGGTCGCTCGGAAATCATAACAGCAAGATGCGCGAGACTCCGCACCTTAGATTGGCATTACCATCGCATTCATTTTCCATCCAGTTTGGCAACAAAACCCAAAAGTTTATATTTGCCCCCCAAAACAAACTTTTGCATTTTGTTGCCACACAAGGCATATACGTTGTTTAGTGATATACCCAATCGAAGGAGTAGAGCATGGCGCCTCTATTTTCAGTGAGTTCCGACCGACTGACAACATAGCCTTTGAGTTGTTACTGGTTTTGTCGAAAAAAGAATACCTACCACGCAGTCTGCTGAGGGCTGTACATAACACAGACTTGATAACGCATCTTTACAAAACGGCTGTGGGCGCTGTATATTGCCGGGCCAGCAGTGTGTGTCGGAACCGCTCCGTCAACGTAGGCAGCACAGCGCGCGCCAGAGCTCGTAGAAGGACGGCAAAGAACTGAAAAAGTAGTGTGACGGCCCGACAGCCGGACGGACGCATCAGCACAATGCAAAACACGCTTTGTAATCACACTAGATTGTCGTACATTACAACGTACCAGGAACGCGAGGTGAACCTTGCCCCGCTGCCGACCGATGCTGTTCGCGTCATCGATCAATCACAAAAAACACACATCAATCGCGCTCATAACTCGTCCTTCAAAGTGTCTCTGTATGCCTCTTGCCTCTGTACCACAGCTTACAACTCGCTGAGCACCTGCCTGAAGCCGGTGTAGTTGTTGTCGGGTGTCGGGTACCGCCGCCTGATTCCCCACACCACGCAGGAGGGGACGGCGCGAGGACGACCACGAAAGTGGGATACCCAGCTCTGCCGCCGCTCTAGATCGCCAACGGAAACGTTTGCGACTAGCGCCCGGTCAGATGGCTGCGATTGATCGAGAGACACGACGGATGACATGTGGGAACACGACAGTGACATCGTGAACCTGTTCCGCTGGGACATAAGTGCAAGCGCATGCCGCTCGTGAACAGGTATGTTTCTAAACGCCATGCGCCGTGCCTCTCTCCTTCTCGCTGCGCTCTGACCTGACGAGAGCTGCGGTCGTCTCTGCTGGCGAAGCAGAGCTCCGGCCGAACTGGGCACTGTACTTTCGACATCGTCATGCGTTGGACAATCTGCATCTCCGCCACCATCGGATATCTCAGCATGCACGTCTTTGGACACGTTTGGGTATACATCATCCACATTTTCCCCGAACGACACACTACTCGCCGAAACATCGCCATACATAATGTCCTTCATACGTTTTACACTGTGGCGTCTTCACGTCGGGTTTTCGCCGCATATGACTTGTAGGCCGTTTCGGGTCTATGGGTCATATGATTAGCGACCCTGCGGCGCTCTACCTCTGTCAAACTGCCATACGCTACGGTGGAGGCAGCCTTGCGTAGCAGCGTAGGCGTCATCCTCTTCACGCCGAACATCGCGCAGATCTCCCCCATGTCTTCCCACGGATCGGATGAGGGAAAGAGGGCCGATTCTGTTGCTTCTCTCACAAGGAGAGACCTCACCTTTTCGACGTAAAATTTCAGGGATTCTTCCACGTCGGTCAGGACCAAATTCGCAGACCCATACGACGTCTGACTCTTGTGGTCTTTGACCTTCAGTATCCCATCGGCCCTTTCTTCGTACTGGGCCAAGGTAGCGTTTTTGATGGTGCCCGATCTCTGGTAGTTGTCAAGAAGTATCCGCGTCTCGGCTTCCTCAAACAGGTTTTTCAGCTGACGTTCTTGGCGCAAAGCTGTCGTTGGTTTCTGCCGCCATCCTGATTTGCTCCTGGCGAACTTTTCGACCAGTGTCTCCTCTTTGGAAGTGCCGGTTCCGCTCACGTTGCCTTTCAGCAGCTCCATTTCCTGGAGGGCAAGACACGAACTGTTAAATACTGCACTTGCTTTAACCGCTTACCAGAACCGTGCCAGGGAGAATGAGGTGGGGCGAGGGAGAAGACGAGAGCGTATGGTTCACCAGGGGTTGCGGGAATAGCTGACACTCTAACACTAATGTAACATATTTATCACCGCTAAGCGACCTAAACCAGGGCGTCTTGGCTGTAGAGCACAATTTTTGCCACCTTAAACCCGCACAAACATTGAAGGTGCTTGGTTCTGAAAGGTTATCCCTTGCAGATTCGCTGCAGGTAGTAGAGCTTCGACCGCACCATGGCAATGCTTCGGCCAGCAAACATGGTGCCGTGCCTCGTTAGCCAGTTTTTCAGGAACCCAATCTTTGGGACCCGACTTTGGGCTTTCAGCAGGTTCTGCAATACGTTTGTCTCCTCCACCGTAAACCTTAGGTGACCTCTTTGCCCTTTTTTCTTTTTTGGTGACTGCTCTTCGTCAACGTCATTTTCCTGACCTTCGCCTTCGTCAGTGCCTGCCTCCTGTCCTACGTCTTCGTCCACGTCGGCTTCCGGATCGTCTGTAGTGACATTCAGTATGGTACTTAAGTCCTTCCCAGCGTGCTGGGATACCAGGCCGGAATCCAGACAGTCCATGAGAACCGCAGCCTTCGTGAGTTCTAGGGTTGAGTCTGGGAGGCGATAGAACTTGTGAATATTTTTATCGTGGCCCATATGCCGGGTTAGTATCTCGAAATCGCCATCTGTGAGGGCCAGCATTTGCGAGGTTGTTCCACAATACTTTCGGAGCCGTGTTGCTGTAAAATAGTTTGGCATCTCGAGGCCCATCTCAGCGATAACGGATTTCAGGGCTTCACAACCGGGAAAATGACCGCACTGGTTCGTCGGCGAGGCCAAGAAAAACTTGTTGTCATTCCGTACGTATTTGTCCCTGACTTCAAGCAAGGCGACGATGCCTGGCTGAGCGTCGTCCGGTATCAGCACCGGCACTATGTTGCCTCTTTTGCCAATCGCCATAACTACATCGAGCTTGTTGAAGAGCTGTGTTTCCAGCCTGGCCATGGAACTTTTGATTTCTTGTATTGTTTCAGTCTTGTAGTCATGCCGGTGCCTCCGCCCTCCACGAAGTCACTCTTGGTCTCCGGCACCGTGCAGTTACTTAGCTTTTCTTTCACCTTTTCCGTGAAGAGCTTAATTAAGATCCTCCGTGAGAGGGAGTACATTGATCTTACCGTACTTCTTAGCTTCACGCGTCTTCAGGGCAACGTGGTGGGCAACCCTTGAATTCTGATATAGATCAACGAGAGAAAGGAAATCTTCCGCCTCCTTCGCTGCTTCGACATGGCTTTTCTCTACGGGCATTCGTTTCTTTAGCTCTGCAAGCCGTCACAGTTCTCCCCCGATTTTCATGGCCTTGCCTGGCTTGCCGTATACTGGCAACTCAGTGTGCTCATTCCTCTTTTTCTTGTCCAGGCCGCCGCTTACCTGGGCGCACCTGATGGCCTCGTCGATGTGTTAGGGGACGAGCAAGTCTGACATAGTTTCCAGACACGACTCCTTCACTATTGACGCTATGAGTCGCAGTCGCTGACTGATGTTTGAAAAGCCACGGTCGCCAAGCTTCTCGTAAAGAAGACTTCCAAACTTCTTGATCAACTCATCGTGAGAGATGATGGCTTTGACGCTATCGTCGTTCATCCTCGACAAAACCTGTGCCTCAAACTCAAGGTATTCAGACGGTTCAGCACCCTCCATCTCACGCATCATGACCTTGCTACGATGGGCAGCCTTTTTGGTAGTCATGGTTGCGTTAGCACTCTCGTCTTGAATCAAACAGCCGTTTTGTAAGTGGAACTTGAGATCCGCTCGAATGATAAAGATCAAGCATCTCGGAAACGGCATGAAGTCATTCACCTCATAAGACTGTCCCGAAGGCCTTCGGCCGACGATAAGTTCACCGTGGCCACGCTTCATCACGATCTTGTTATGCTCAAAGTTCCCACGAAAACGAAAGAGGTGTATCTTCTTGTTCTTCTCTGCTTCACTTGCTGTGCCCACGATCTGCCGCGTTTCATCTTCATCTGTATGCCTAGTTTTCTGGTGACGCCACAAGACGGCTACTTTTTCATGTTCACACCCACCACTGTGTGAGTGGTGGGTATCCTCTGACGTTTGCCTCATGATTTCAATCCCTTGGCATGCTGGGATATCTTCCTGCCGCTGTACCTATCGCTCGGCTTGGGACGCAGCTCGACAGGCGTTCAGCCACCTGAGTCGGAGGTGAAGGCGGGTACTGACCTGCTTTTTGGCGATACGCCTGTCGAGCTCTGGCACCTTTGCCAAAACGCAGGTCACCAGGCGCCCCTGAATGTTTGCTGCCCGGTCGGCGGTACACCCCATCACGTCACAGGAGGCCACGTTAAAGTCCTCAACGACGGCCTCTGTAAAATGTTCTGAGCAGCTGGCTCCTGTTTGGACGCTGAAAGAATCTTGTCTTGCACATTTATGGACCCAGATGGCTTGAATGGCTTTGTCTTTAGGAAACCGAAACATTGAAATGCCTTCTTTCTTGCTCATTCCACCTGTCGACGAATGACATGCTGCCACACTGCAGTTACCTGGCATCTTGTCATTTCATAATCAATTCTGAAACATATAAGCACCAGTAAGTCGTAACATTCTGGTCTGCGCAGAGCTGTCTGCCGGCCGCGCAGCTGCTGCATATGTCGCCACCGCAGCTGACACCTCTCTGGCAGTTTCCTCCATCACGGCCCGCGGCTGTGTCGCTGAGATGGTCAG
Source organism: Amphibalanus amphitrite (assembly GCF_019059575.1). Taxonomy (NCBI): domain Eukaryota; kingdom Metazoa; phylum Arthropoda; class Thecostraca; order Balanomorpha; family Balanidae; genus Amphibalanus; species Amphibalanus amphitrite. The sequence goes on along the minus strand of NW_024881649.1, from coordinate 899,955 downwards.
CGCAGCCGGGGCCGAGGTGGCGCTGGAGGTGGCGGCCGGAGGTTCCTGGTTGCGCGAGCTTGATTGAGGCCTCGCCACCGGGGCCGGTGTGGCGGCGAGGAGGGCTCGCCTCGTCCAGAAGGCCCTCGAGGCTAAGGAAGCCTCGTCTGCCGACTCCGCCTCCGGGAGTGCCAATGCGGCTGTTGCCGCTGACACCCCGGAGACACCTGAGGCGGGGACTCGGCCCATCATGGGTCCCCCGCCGCCTCCTCCACCTCCGCAGCGGCGGCCACCACCGCCGCTGCCAGAGACGCCTGTGTCGAGGACACAGGCCGCCGCCTCGACATCCCCGTCGGGGCGGCAACAGACCTCCGCGGCTCCAGGGCGCCTCGCCAAGCGGCAGACGCCCCCGAGCTGGTCACCCTCGGAGGGTGACGCCCCCCGGGCGAAAAAGCCCCAGCAGGGCTCGAGCCACGCCCGATCTGCCTCTGCTGAAGGGAGGCTACACCGAGAGGGCTCGGGGCATCCCCGTATCCGTTACGGGGGGAGCGCCTCCTCGGAGTTAGAGGACCTAGTCTAGTCTTTCAGTCTAGTCATTTCCTCTTTTATCCTTTTATCTTTTTCGCGCTATTGCGCTTTTTTACCAAGTGCATTTCTCTCGGTGCTTTTTACCTTTTTTGTGGTCAGTCAGGTATCTGTGTGCGCCTTTGCCTCATGTTATACGCGCCCTTTTTGCGCCTTTTTAACCACGCCTTTTATTCTACAGTGGAACTGTAGAGGCCTGCGGGCCAACTACCAGGACCTACAGTCTCTTATCCGTTGGCGCACACCCCTTGTTTTAGGTCTCCAGGAGACCAAGCTAGCGCCAAACGTTACCTTTGCCATCAAGGGCTACTCTGTTTTTAGAAGAGACCTGGACACCCCTACCATTGCCCATGGAGGTGTGCTTCTGGCGGTTCACCACAGCGTACCTGCTCGCCAGGTGCCGCTGCAGACTCCCCTGCAGGCGGTGGCCGCCAGAGTTGATTTCAACCACCGGGAACTGACAGTGTGCTCTTTATACCTACCACCAGGTATAGCGCTCCCGGTGGTTGAGCTGCATCGACTTGTCGATGAGCTTCCACCTCCGGTCCTGGTAGTCGGCGATTTTAATGCCCATAGCCTGGCGTGGGGATGCGACACGACTGGCACTCGTGGTCGACTTTTAGAATCTTTTATCCGCGATGAGGCGCTGTGTATTTTAAATACAGGACAGCGCACCCATTTTACAACACCCTCCGGTCAAACATCGGCTCTGGACCTGAGCTTAGTCAGTCCGCGGCTAGCTCAGCTTTTTACCTGGTCCGTCCATGACGACCCACTCGGGAGCGACCACTTCCCAGTGTGGCTGGAGCACCAGGAGTCCCCAGTGTCAGGCAACCGTCCACCTAGGTGGAATGTTCGGAAAGCCGACTGGGGCGAATTCCAGGCCGCTGTAGAGGCCTCTGTTTTATCCAGAGCCGACCCCTCTGTGATGTCTACAGAGGATTTTACATGTTTACTCATTGACTCCGCAAACGGGTGCATACCCAAGACGTCGAGTCAGCCTCGTCGTCCTCCGGTCCCGTGGTGGACCAAGGAATGCGGAGATGCGATTCGTGCCAGGAAGCGCGCTTTTAGAAAGTTTGACCGGAGTAGTACTACTGAGAACCTCATCGCTTTTAAGAGAGCGCGGGCTTTTGCCCGACGCGTTTTAAAGGAGGCAAAGGCTGTTTCATGGCGCACTTACGTAAGTTCCTTAAACCGTTTTACTCCTACGACGCAAATATGGGCACGCATGAAGCGCATTGAAGGCCGGTTCAGCTCTGTTCCGCTTCCGGTTTTAAGAGTGAACAACACGGACATATCTCACCCTTCAGACGTCGCAGAGACGATAGGCCGTGCACTCTATCAGCGCTGCCGAGGAGAGCCGTCCTCACGACCTGCACCAGCCGCCGTGGACTTCAGCACAGCTGAAAATTTGATGTACAACGAGCCTTTCTCTATGGCTGAACTCACGTCTGCCATCAGCTCGTTGCGCAGCGTCTCAGAAGGTCCGGATGCAGTCCACAACGACATGCTCCGTCATCTCCCCACAGTTGCCCTCGAGGCGCTGCTAGCAACCTTCAATTCGCTTTGGGAGACTGGCACCTTCCCTGAGACCTGGCGGGAAGCCATTATCATTCCTATCTTGAAGGCTGGCAAGTCGGGTCATGACCCTCTCCATTATCGGCCCATCTCTCTCACATCATCGCTTTCAAAGCTGATGGAGAAGATGGTCAATGTGCGTTTTAGCTGGTTTCTGGAACATCACGGTGTTTTTACAAACGCCCAGTGCGGTTTTAGAAAGCACCGCAGCCCTGTTGACCACATTTTAGCCCTTGACACCGAGATACGCACCTGTTTTACTGAAAAGAAGCACCTTGGAGCACTGTTCTTTGATATTGAGGCGGCCTATGATACAGTCTTACGACACAGCATACTTTCCAAAGTATATAAGTACGGCATACGCGGCCGGATGGGCCTCTTTATCAATAATTTTTTATCGGGTCGTCGGTTTAAAGTCCGAGTTGGCAGTGATTTCTCGAGCAGTTTTACCCAGGAGAACGGAGTTCCCCAGGGTGGGGTGCTCAGTGTGGCGTTGTTCGCGGTGGCAATCAATGACATCGTCGACGACCTCCCGGTTTCCATCGGGAGATCGCTTTTTGTCGACGATTTTGCCATTTGGTTTGCTGCTTCAAGCGCTCGACACGCGGCTAGACAGCTGCAGCTCGCCGTAACATGTTTGGAGAGGTGGAGCGGTAAGAATGGTCTTCGTTTTTCCACAGCGAAGACCGTGGCAGTGCACTTTTGCCGCCGACGTTGTGACGACCTAGCTTTGGGAATCAAGCTCTACGGACAGGTGATTCCCACTCGGCCGGTGGCGAAGTTTCTTGGGATTTATTTTGACAGTCGCTTGACGTATAAGGAACATTTTAGAACGCTTCGGGAACGGTGTTTTAAATCCCTGAACGTTTTAAAATGTGTTGCTCGCACATCTTATGGTGCGGACCGCAGGACCCTTCTTCTCCTGTACCGATCGATAGTTCGGTCGAAGCTGGATTACGCTTCTTTTGTCTACGATTCAGCGAGCCAATCCAGCAAAAAGGTCCTCGACGCAGTCCATCATGCTGCAATCCGTGTCGCCACCGGAGCATTCCGCACCTCGCCCAGCAGCAGCCTTCTTGCTGAGGCGCACGAGCCGCCTCTATCCCTACGCCGCCAGATGCTTGGGATGCGCTATGCGCTGAAACTGCGTCAGTTCCCGACGCATCCGACGTATCCGTACGTCTTCTCCACCTACTACACTCGACTTGACAGAGCGCGACAATCGCTCTGCTTTGGAGCGCGCATGAGAGGTCTCTTCTCCGCAGCCAACATAGGTTTACGTGTCGTACGACGTAGCTGGGGTACGTCCTCTCCGCCTTGGAAACACGCAAAACCTCAAGTAGATCTCTCACTCTCCGAAGTTAAGAAGGATGACTTGCTGCCTTGTGAGGCGCGAGTCAGGGCCTTGCAACACATCGTCTCGTACGATGGTTTTAACACCGTTTTTACAGACGGATCAAAAACACCTGAGGGAGTGGGATGTGCTTTTATCGCAGGTCGCGATACCCGCTCATTCTCTCTACCTTCTTTTGCCTCGGTGTTTTCATCTGAGCTAGTCGCCATCGAGAAGGCTCTGTGTTTTATCGAGGTGTCGGACGGCCTTTCTTACTTGATTTTATCGGACTCCCTAAGTAGCCTTTTGGCGTTACGGAGTTTTAATCCAGTTGACCCGATCGTTCAAGACATTTTAGCTCGACTTCAGTCAGTGGAACAATCGGGAAAATTTGTTCAGTTCTGCTGGATTCCCAGCCACGTCGGCATACACGGCAACGAGCTGGCAGATGCGGCCGCGAGGCGCGCGGCCGCAGCCTCCTGCACTCGACGTCTGCCATTGCCGGCGCGTGACCTTTATTCGGCTGTGCGATCTTTCATTCTCTCTGAGTGGCAGGCAGAGTGGAGCCTACGTGGAGGCGGAAAGCTCCGTGAGGTGAAGCCGACTTTGGAGCCATGGAGGTCTTGCTTGCAAGACAACCGGTCCAACGAGGTGATCTTGTGCAGGCTCCGAATCGGCCATACATGTGCCACGCATGGCCACCTCCTCCGCGGAGACGAGCAGGCCATTTGCAACGGTTGTTCCGCGCCTCTTACCGTCGCTCACGTGCTCTTATCTTGTCCACTTTTAGAACCAGACCGGACGCGCTACCTCGGCCGCATCGCTCCGGGTACCACTGTCCGCCACCTGCTGGGTGACGAGTCACCCTGGGTTTTATCTGGCAACATCTTTTCCTTTATCCACGCAGTCAAATTCCAAGCGATTTACTCGACCTGACCCAAATCCTCTCTAGTCTCCTTGTCTAGTCAGTTGTCTATTACGACGCTCTTGCGTTGTTTTATTTTACCCTGTCTTTTTTTATAAAGTCTTTTACTTTCTAGTCTTGATATCTAGAAAGTTTCTTCTTTTGAAACACTTGTTTTACTAGCGCGACGTTATGGGCGCAAAATGACCTTTGCAGTCGACGCGCCCTAAAGCCCCAATAAACAAACAACAAACAAGCAGTCCGAGGTGCTGGCCGATGGCTCCGGACCCCGTGATGCTCCCCCCAAACCCGATATTAGCGGCGCCGAAGCCGTCCGCCTGTGGCCCATCGACCTCGTGCGAGGCATCACCTCGATTCTCATGGAAAAGAAGAAAAATATGACTGGCGTTGATTCACGTGGCGTTGTATTGCACAGACGAGAACACAAAGTAACATATGTGAGGTATGCGATGAGGAACATGTCGGATTTCATGCTAGTGTAGCTTAGGCTTTAGGCTGGTACCTCACCTCCTCCTCCAGTGGTTGATGCACCTGTCGCAGCTTCGCCTGAGGTACTGTCTGCATGCCTCGGAATTGGCGATGTGGAGGCCAGAGCGCTGCTTCCATGAAGTGTTCGTCCTCTAGAATGAACTTCTCGTCGAGCAGTCGCCGTAGTGATTCCTTGAGCCTCTTGATGTGGAAGGTATCTTCCGTCTTCACGCTCAAAGACCTCATCAGCCGCTCCTTGGCGGACACAACCAGATGGGGAGTGCTGTAGCGGGCCGCGCTCAGCTGCTGGGACGCCATCTCGAACGGCAGCAGCAGGTCGATGAGGGCGTGCATCTGGCTTCTGCTGAGCTGGTTCACGAGATCAGACACCTCTGACTGCGCGAATCTCTCTGGCTTGGCAGCTCCGGCAAGGCCTCCAGTACCGACCGGATCATGGTCAGTTGGCTATTCCAGCGCGTCTCCACCTGCTTCTTTAGGGATGTCTCTAGTAGGTTGTTCAGGCCTTAACGCTTCACCAGTGACACCATGGACTTGCAAACCATGGTCTTTGTCCTTTCCATGTTTGTGACACTTGCTGACTATAAATTTACGACATGTAGTGGGGTGTCGGGCTGCTACTGATCAGTGTGTGCGAGGCTGGTCATTCACTGGCGGGCACATAGACTGCTACACACAGTACAGCGGCATGGGTCACGGGTTTGGTGGGTGTTCACAATGGGATATTAAAAGGTTGCCTGGTGTCTCTCTCTGACTACGCTCCATTCTGTTGTATTCTAACGAAATCTCACCTGTACTTTTGTTCTTCAAGTCATCCCCTGAGTTGAGGGCGCCTCCCTCCCACTGTTTATAACACATTCACGCTCTCTCCATTGACTCTCCTCTCACACGGCCATTCATCCATCCTTCCATGCATAATAAAATATCGCAGGTGGCGAACCTGTGCCTTCCCCGTTTACCTACAATCCCCCCAGTGGTACCCAAGTTCAGACTGGTCAAACAATACGCGAAATAAAAAGAAGAACGTACTCGAGATATAAGCTCAATTCGAGGTATCTGATAAATCACTGGCTTCGAAATGCGACATTGCCTTATTTGAGTTACGCTTCCCCTTCACGGCTTAGTCAGACGACCATTGTATACAATTCAGACTAGACTGTCTTTCGGTAAAAGAATAATACAACAATCACCATGCTTCAGCACTCGCCCCTTGAGCTATGCGACCTGCAGCGGGACCATGGCTATACCAATGCAGTGTCAGATCCGTGTTTCGCTGTCGTACTCGCGGCTTCCCCTTCACATCCCTGGGTTTACCGTCATGTTGATCTGTCATCAACATATCCTCATCAAAAATGTGTTCACATTTTTCTACGCTATGTATTTACAATTGAAAGAAACCAGGACAGATAAAAGGTTTAATTCCCTACGTGAAATCCAGGACAGTATTTGTAAAAATGCATCCCTCTTGAAAAGCCAAGCAGTTTCATCGTTAAACAGTTCTTATCATTCTCTCCTTGACGCACAAGATCCTATATCGTCCCCAAATTATGCATCCTTACGAAAATTGAATGATAATCAGCAATGAAAAAAATCCGACAGTAAATCGCGCGATTGCCGTTGAACGTACTCCCCCCCCCCCCCCAAGTTTAACTTGTCAATCATCCTAAATAATTACCCTACCTGTACCCAGACCAAAATAGGAAGGAATTTTCTTTCATGTAAGATCAGAGAGAAACATCATTGGGTCGGAGCTGGGCAAAAGGATAGAAAGGTGAGGGTCCGGCGTGGCCCGGGGGCTGTTTGCCGACGCGGCGGTGCGGTCGCGTCTGCGCCGGCGCCCAAACCCCGGTGCACACGCCGTCGTCGTCGTGAGAGAGGTGATGGAAAATGCGCAATTAATATGTAGCGCATCAGCGTTACAGACACATCAGAGCGAAATTCAAGTCAACTGTTATAAAATTCACCGAACTTCAATTCCTTCAACCGAGCGCACGGACTCTATGTACACAGCAATGCCGTATATAGGTCACACATACGCCGAACATCCCCATTATGGATGTTCGAGAGTTGCGGCCCATCGAGTTCCGCTTCAGCACTAGCACATCAAGAGTGTCCTTGGCGTAGGGCGTGATAATGATCGGCACGCGCCACTTTCGTTTCCCGATGACTTGGAGCAGGTCGAGTTTTTCGGCCAGTTTCTGCTGGAGGGGAGACAGCGCCTTCAGTATGTTACGGTTTGTGACTTGCCTGGATTGATCAATGTAGGCGGAGCCGAAACCAAAATCCTCGCAGCGTCCCTCCTCGCCACTTGATTAAGACGAGAATGGCCGCTTCGGTGAGAGCGACAAGTCTGTTGTATGGCCTCTTTCACGCTTCTTAGCAACGGACCGTCCGTCAGCTCGTCCACAAGATCAAACACCTCCTCCTTGTTTTCCGAGACACGCGGGGTTCTCAAAACTGTCATACTGCTTCTGACTGAGAGAGACTGACAGCTGTCAGTCTCTCTCAGCTACATCCATGTGGTGGAACTGTCCGCTGCCACTGCTTCTGACTGGGAGAGACTGACAGCTTTCTGGCTACAGCCATGGGGTGGGGCTGTCCGCTGCCACTGCTTCTGACTGGGAGAGACTGACACCTTTCTGGCTACATCCATGTGGTGGGCCTGTCCGCTGCCACTGCTTCTGACTGAGAGAGACGGACACCTTTCTGGCTACATCCATGTGGTGGGACTGTCCGCTGCCACTGCTTCTGACTGAGAGAGACGGACACCTTTCTGGCTACATCCATGTGGTGGGACTGTCCGCTGCCACTGCTTCTGACTGAGAGAGACGGACACCTTTCTGGCTACATCCATGTGGTGGAACTGTCCGCTGCCACTGCTTCTGACTGGGAGAGACTGACAGCTTTCTGGCTACAGCCATGGGGTGGGGCTGTCCGCTGCCACTGCTTCTGACTGGGAGAGACTGACACCTTTCTGGCTACATCCATGTGGTGGGGCTGTCCGCTGCCACTGCTTCTGACTGAGAGAGACGGACACCTTTCTGGCTACATCCATGTGGTGGGACTGTCCGCTGCCACTGCTTCTGACTGGGAGAGACGGACACCTTTCTGGCTACATCCATGTGGTGGAGCTATCCGCTGCTACTGCTTCTGACTGAGAGAGACTGACACCTTTCTGGCTACATCCATGTGGTGGGGCTGTCCGCTGCCACTGCTTCTGACTGAGAGAGACGGACACCTTTCTGGCTACATCCATGTGGTGGGGATGTCCGCTGCCACTGCTTCTGAGTGGGAGAGACGGACACCTTTCTGGCTACATCCATGGGGTGGGGCTGTCCGCTGCCACTGCTTCTGACTGGGAGAGACTGACACCTTTCTGACTACATCCATGTGGTGGGGCTGTCCGCTGCCACTGCTTCTGACTGGGAGAGACTGACACCTTTCTGACTACATCCATGTGGTGAGTCTCTCCTCTGCCACCAAACACCGCCACCCGTTCGGGACGTGTCGCTCCATTTCTCGCCACTGACGTCGTGAGTTCACCTGCCATTTCCGTTCCATCGTGCTCCTTCACAACGGGAGCGGCTACAACAAAGTTGACCAGCATTTTACCTGGTGGCGCAGTGGGAACCACCAGGTTAATGGCAGTTATGTCCACTGTGCGCTTGTTTTACGTGACCTTTCAGCTTTGCGGTGCTGCGTCTTTGAGTCGACGCTGGGCGGTCTCCAGGTGCGGAATTCGCATGCTAAGAGCCGTGCTGGTGGCTAGCTGGTTTGTGAACCGATCCGGGCATCAGGTTCAGGTGCAGGCGAGCTGAAGCCCTTCGTCCTTTTTATTATCACGTTACCGTTGGTGGTATACGCCGCCTAGAGCGATTCTATCTGCTTCAGTTGCCGGGCGACGTACAACAGATGTTGGTTTTTGGGCGTCAGACACTCGGAGATGAAGGTCTGGCTGACGACAGATCGAGTTAAGATGGGATGCTCTCCCACCTTGTGTGCCGCCAGCGCCTTTCTCTTGGAGAACAGCTTTTGTCTGAGGTTGAAGGATGCAAACTTTGCTATGATCGGCCTCTTCTTGTCCGGTTGCGGTCGTCCCAGACTGTGGGATCTGTCGAGGCAATCCGCTGACAGGTCGAGCCCGTCCGACATCCAGGACCAGACGGTCGGTCGCCTCGTCGGCTGTCTCCGGGATGCCGCTAATGATTAGGCAGTTGCGTCGGATGTACGCGTACGCGTCCTCGATGCGCCGTTCCGTCTCCAGCTTGGTTTTGGTGACTGCCAGCTCGTCCTCCAGTGCCACAATTCTCGCTTCCGTCGCCTCGTTTACACGGTTGACTGCTCAGCCTCTGTCACGATATCCAGTAATCGTGCCGTGAAGGATTCCTCTTTCAGAATGTTCATCACAGCCGCGTGGAGATCGTGGTCACTCTGTCCTTTGTTAGCCATAGTCTATGTTGAGTCACCACTATATGGTATGGCCACCCGCCGCCAGCCGCACCGTTCACTCGTCGTCGCTCACTGTCTCTGACACGCTCACAAAGGGTGGTACCTGGCGCGGAGGGGAGGGGACACGTCCACTCCGATCGGTGATCGGGGGTCAACTGATGAAAGATCTCGTCTGCCATATCGGTAGGCTGAAGTTTACCTCTTCGGGCAATAGAATCGCCCAGAGCTAGGTGCATTTTACTAGCTTCTCGAGAACGTAGGGGACTCTGATGGCAAAGGGATTTCAGGCACAGCTTCTGCGAACCCAGCAGTTATCTTAAAATGGCAGCAGTCGGGCACACTGTTTGCAGCTGCTCCAAGAACCCTGCCATTTTTTTCTCAGAAGGGCTTGGTAGAGGATCAGGAGCAGAGGTGAACACTTTCTTACCGCTTTCCAGCTTTGTGAGAGGACTGTTGAAATCTGTCTCAACTACTCGCTGTCTTTTTTGCCTTGACCCAGGTGCCAGTCATGAGCAGGGTAGAGATGTCCCTGCAGTTCCCTGGACCTTTTCCCAGCTGGTGCGCACGAGCTGTGCACACCTGTTTGGGAGGAGGGTCTGAAGAGCTTATTTCTTTCACCCTCTGGGCATACAAGGTCTTTGGGTGGCTTTGGCTATGCATCACCCGTGTATCTTTGAACGACAGATTTCTGGTAGTATTGATGATGCTTGTCTCTTTGTCCTCGGCTTATGTAGGGGAGGACCTATCATTCGCGGAGTGAGCCCCCCCCCCCCCCCCGCCTCTCTGCAGTTAATGCATCGAGGGGTCTTCGAGGGACTGTCCTGGTTGGGCGTCATTCCGGGACGCACACTAGGAGCACATGGGCTTACCTCAGTGGTTACCTCAGTGGTTACCCTAGGTGTAGCCGAACTATAGGCAACGGAAGCAGCGCGCGGCATCGGAGACACGCGCACAGTTACACTAAACCTCAGACAGTTCTTCCTCTTGGTCCGAAGCAGGATCATCGGCTGCGTTTGGGAAAGGACAGTTTATCTTAGAGGTCTGTGGTGCCTGCTCGTCTGTTACCGCATAGAGTTCTTCCTCTTGGTCCGAAGCAGGATCATCGGCTGCATTTGGGAAAGGACAGTACATCTGAGAGGTCTGTGGTGCCTGCTCGTCTGTTACCGCATAAAGTTCTTCCTCTTGGTCCGAAGCAGGATCATCGGCTGCATTTGGGAAAGGACAGTGCATCTGAGAGGTCTGTTGGACCTGATCATCTGATACCGCAGGCAGTTCTTCCTCTTGGTCCGAAGCAGGATCATCGGCTGCATTGGCGATTTCCACAAGACACGATGGGCTGGGCGTTGTGGTTTCAGGGCCCTCACTACTGCACCGGACTGGTAAATGCAAGCATAGTGTTAAAACAAGTAATCAAAGCAAAGTTTACGTCACCAATGCATTCACTGCTGTTTCTTCGACAGCGCCATCAGACGGAATTTTTGGGAGCCGTGATATAGCTGGGAGAGACTAGTGGCCTTCTGCATTTTGGCGAAGAGCCACATGTAGCCGCCCAATCCATCAACTGTATTTTGGATGGCTCATAATTATCAAATAAATAAATAAATAAATAAATAAATAAATAAATACATCCAGCCTTTGTGCTTAACTCCAAAAATGATAAGCAAAAGGGTTGGTAAAAATAAACTTCATCCAACTCCCTTGAGGTCGTCAACATCATGCTGACGGTGTGACCAATTTTCAACGTCAAAGAGGGATCGTCTAGCCGCGTATTGTCAGAGGAGAACACAAAGTAACATATGTGAGGTATGCGATTAGGAAACAACAAGAGCTGATATCCGACACCCAGGTGCGGTGGAACACGCACAACACCTATCACGTCTGCCGGCCCTGGGGACGGACATGTGAGAAAGCTTGGCGATTTGCGCGTTGCGGAACATGTTGGTTGTCGCCTCCGCCAAGGCCTGCCATCCCGCAGCTGGCGGTGCACGCCGTCGGAGCCAAGGAAGTCATCAGCAAACACAAATAGCCCGAACGTGACTTCAGGGTTGGCGCTGGGGCGGGAGAACTGCCGTCGCAGCACCTGGTTCGACAATCGCCGCCTGCGCCGGTTCACTGTAACCAATACATCACGGGCCCGAAGGCGAGAACGCGGCGGAAGCGGCATCCTGACCACTAGGCCAGCACCGGCTGCCAGCATGCCCATGATCAGCCTCTAATGCAGTACAACGTCCGCGATACAACCCTCGACAGTTTTGTAAACCCCTCCCGGCACCGCTGGTAGGTGTGCATTGGTCCGAAGTTCCCCTTTCAGTTCTACTTCTCCTTCTGGTCCCTCTCTCGCTACCAGTTCATCTTCCGCGGCACGGCCTCACAGAGGGCCCGCAGCAGCAGCTCGGGCCGCAGCAGTAGCTCGGCCCGGCCCGCGGCTCCGCCGGCAGCCGCCGCAGCTGCCGGCACCACCAGGCGGCCACCGCAGCCGGGTCACCCAGCAGGGACTGCAGGTCAGAGTCGGTGAGGAACCGGGTGAGCGGTGTCACGTCGAGCGTGACGGCGTCACCGACCGACCGCCAGATCCGCGGGGTCCACCACGCTCCAGGCCATGTACAGGTAACACTGCTGTTGGTGTGTCCCCGAGAACATGTGGTGGTACCACTGGAGCAGGTGGGGGCCAGGCGGGGGATGGCGTAACTCCACCAGCTCTCCCAGCAGGGAGTCTCGGGGCGGAAACGGATGTCCAGGTCCCAAAGCTCCTCACAGGAGGCCATCAGGAGGGATGTTAGGTGCTCCCTCACCAGTCGGAGGGAGCCGGTGATGGTCCGTCGTTGGTCCGAGAGTGCAGCGCTGCGCCGCCCAGAAGGCGAAGCTGCCGCCGATGAGGAGCTGCATGAGCGCTGCACTGACTGGGACTGTGCTGACTGCACATTTCATTGTCCATCTCATTGTCTCATCTCAGACTTCCATCTCACCGGCCAACATTCGCCAGATGAGGTCACACTAGCGACGCTGTAGCTTCGGACCTGCTTTCTCGGACCTGAGCGCTATTGCATAAACATAAGATTTACTCCACCGGAGTAGATCGTAACTTTTTTACGAAACGGCCATACTCTACGAAGCACCGTAAAACCTGTTGCATAAAGGCCGTGACCTACTTCGTAAATATTTGGAAAATCTAGGTATGACGTCATACATGAATGAAAATAGTGCCGGATCTCAGCACGAAATGCCGAAGAATGGTGACAATAATGAAAGCGATTAAAGTTCCAGTGTACTGAAATGTGTGAATCACGTTGTCTGGATAAGTGGTTCAAATCACCTTGAATTGTTAGCGACTTTAGAAAACCTTTCGTACTTTTCAATATGCATGCGCCGTCCCACATCAAGCGGCGGTCGGCTTGGTAAACAACATCGATCGCGGCATCTTGGGAGTGTGGGATATTCTAAGATCATAAATAATTTGCCCTCATTATGGGTTTCAGTCGATATTCTACATAAATTTGCATAGAACTGAGTGCACTGCATCCGTCTAGAACAGTGCCGTAGCTGCTACTGCCACCTTCCGCCAATTAAGTAAGCTGAGATTTGTACACTCGCCGTCCGGTGGTTGCTAGGTAGGACACGAAAGTAAACAACATTCCAAAGAAGAATTTCAAGCCGTTAAGCTTGCAAGATCGAGCAAGATCATCATTTGGTGGCTGAAAATGAAGAATTAAGATAACCAGGGCCCAGAAACAAGTAAGTTTTCTATTATAGCGAATGGTTAGTGAAGAATTGTGCCTTGTGGGTTCATTGGCGGTGACAGTTCATTGCACACTGCTCACTGCTCAGCCCTTTCAGACCCACTGGCGGATCCAGGGGGGGGCCACGGGGGCCATGGCCCCCCCCAAAGGCCTAAAGTGGCCTGTTTGGCCCCCCCCCCAAAACGCCAGAAAAATTGCTAAGAAAATATACCTTGATGGAGGTTTTAGCCACTTGGTGAAGTAAAGCTTTCCACAGCATAATATGGAAGCAATATAGCAGCAGTGAGGGTCAGTCAAAAGTTGCGCTAGCGGAGTCGACCTTAAAAAAAAGACTGTTGTTGGCACGTGTTTATGGCGCGGCAGCTGGTAGTTGGCGGTGTTTCGCGTGGTGTGGCATCACTGGCGGATCTGGGGGGAGGGGGGGCACGGGAGCCTGAGGTGCCCCTGACAGGCCCGTGGTGCCCTTGCTAGGCCTGTGGTGCCCCTGGACCCTGGCAGGCCTGTGGTACAGTCCACAGCAGAAGTAATGTGGGGTTTCAGTCATGGGTATGTTCTGCTTCTGAAGCTTAGGAACGATTAGCCAGACTACAATGAAACTTTGAATGTAGCTTATGTGTATCGTCACCCTTGCAGCTGCAGCTTTAGCTATTGACATCTTCTTTTCAATCACTTCGCATTAAACAATCGCCAGTCAAAGCCAACCGTTGAGTTTGGTAAAACCCTACATTACTTTAGCGGTGGGCTGTACCTCTGGCGGGCCTAGGGTGCCCCTGCTAGGCTGCTGATGCCCCTGGGACCTGACAGGACTGTGGTGCCCCTGACAAGCCTAAAGTGCCCCCAACAGGCCCGTGATGCCCCCGACAGGCCCAAGGTGCCCCTGCGTGATGCCGTGATGCCTGCGAGGCCGGTGGTGCCCCCTGCGAGGCCGGTGGGGCCCCTGACAGGCCCATGGTGCCCCTGCTAGACCGGTGGTGCCCCTGGCAGGCCTGTGGTGCCCCTGCTAGGCCGCTGGTGCCCCTGGGCCCTGACAGGACTGTGGTGCTCCTGACAGGCCCAAGGTGCCCCTGCAAGGCCGGTGGTGCCCCTGTAAGGCCTGTGGTACCCCTGCTACGCCTCTGGTGTCCCTGACAGGCCCATGGTGCCCCTGCGAGGCCGGCGGCGCCCCTGGCAGGTCTCTGGTGTCCCTGACAGACCTGCGGTGCCCCTGACAAGCCTGTGGGGCCCCTCACAGGCCCGTGGTGCCCTTGCTAGGCCTGTGGTGCCCCTGGCGGGCTGGTGGTGCCCCTACTAGGCCGGTGGTGCCCCTGACAGGCCTGTGGTGCCCCCGGGCACCAAGGGGGTCATGACCCATGTGGCCCCCCTTGGATCTGCCACTGATGCATAATATATTGATTTGTAAAGGCGTTATGGCTTATGCAATATGCAATTGCAGGCACTTGGTATCCCTCACTTATCCCTCATTGGGGCTCTGGCGGGCTCCTGAGGGCCCACGTCTATCTCCGGGAGCCCATATAGACAGGCTCCTTTGGGTCCTTTCAGTACACTATAGCATAAGAGGTCTCCATGCGAGTCCTATACATACATCTGAGGGCGTACCCTGATGTCTGAGGTACCCAACTGCAGCTCCAATGGTCTCTTCTTACACTGGCGGATCCAGGGAGGGGGCATTTAGGGCCATGCCCCCTTCCCAGAGGCCTAAAGTGGCCCGTTTTCCCCCTCCCCCAAACGATAATGAAACATAGTTCAATCAGGGCGTGGCCCAGGAGCCGAGTTAGACAGGGCTGTTTTACCACCTCCCGGCCCGCAAAGGGACCCAAGCACTGACTCGAAGCGGGTTAAAGAGACCCTCCCACCTTCAAAAAAGTTAATGAATTGGCATGAAAGTGATGTCGCTAGGTTCAGAAAGGGCGAAAACGAATATCTACCAAATTTTATCGAAAAATATTCACCGGTTTTCAAGAGATTAGACTTTTATTTTTGTTTACTTTTTGGGATATCCGCTGCTGTTCCTAGCGACTTTATTTGAAAGTGCGGCATTTGTTGCGCGCAAAGCAGCCTATACCACCGCATGCTACCAAACGTTTTAGTAAAATATTAAAAAATCATTAGATCTCCGCTGACGTCACACATTCAGAGGGGTATCCAAAAGCATTAGCCCCTCTGAATCAAAATGCTGCAAATTTGAAATTCAATATTTCCGATTTAAGGCATTTCTCGATGTTGTGAGTGCGTGCCGAAACCGGTAATTGTGAGCCAGGGACCCCATTTTGGCTATCTCAGCTCAAATCTAATGTTAAGGTGGGAGGGTCCCTTTAACTGGTCCGATAAAAATATCGGCGATAAAAACAATGGTAAGTGTTCACAAAGTAATATAAAGGCATGGGTCGGGTGGGCTACCATTTATATATTTTTATTTTTAGTTAAAAAAAAATCATAGTGTCAGGGCTGTGACGAAAAATAAGTGGCCTAAATCCGATGAGAAAACAGGATTTGGGGGTACCCTAGGTTTGGCTCCTGCATGAGTTGGCCCCCCCCAAAACGCAAGCCTGGATCCGCCAGTGTAATCAGACCAATCGTGAGCTTTTTCAATAGTTAATGGTTAAAGGTAATGCCGCTACAATTCCTGAACTATATTTTCTTTTGGTGTGTTTTGAATTTGGCATCGTGGCCTTAGCCCTGAATTACTCGCGACATCCCAATGTTCTGTCGCTTTTTTCTTCACCATTAGGTATCTACGATTAGGTATGTTGAAATGCCATATCATATTGATATGGTATCTGATCAGTAAAATAATCTAAATATCCACAAAATTACGTTTAATTATATATTTGCAAGCAACAAGCCTTCGCGCGTTGAATTAGTAGGCACAAAACAGAATGCATAAGCTATTACAAGATGTACCTTTTCGTCTGTGGGCTTGCGTGATATTTTTCAGTTTCAAACGTAAGCATTAAGGGCATATCAGCATAGCATCTAGATACCTACTGGACTATTTTGAATCTGCCAGTGAATTGCTTATTTCTTTCAATTCACTGACTTTAATTAAATGACTAATTAAATTTAATTAAATAGCAGTTAGCACTGGCTAAAATTGGCTTTAAAAAGTCAACTTTCCACCAGTATAGCAGGGCACAGACCTCTATACTTGCATTCAAAGAAGTCTGAGAGCGAGGAGATACATGGTGTCACAAAAAGTTCATTATTCGCTCGATTTACTTTTTCCGCCCCTGTCGTATCGCCTCTTTCCTCTTTCCTGATTCCCTCAGTCCTCTCTCCTATTTCATGCTCTTTCAGCCACTTTGCCTTCGAAAATGATCTCCCCTCAATCCATTCGTTCTTGTCTTTCTGGTACTTACCGACATCTTTATTTCTGTTTCAGGAATTTCTATCCGACTTCGTGGAGGAGTCTTCTGACCACGGTACTCGGCTGTTTCTACATGAAGGTTGAAGAATCCCGCTGGGTTCAGCCGACAGAGGGCTCTGATAAATTGCCGATAGATGGCGGATGCTACGCCAAGAGTCGCTACCTTCGTTGAAATCGTCCTATTAGCAGCGTCTTATCCCGGTGTTGGCGCACTCGGGAAAAGTGAGGCTGTGCAAGCTCAGCATCATTTGTTCCTTTTTTAAAGAAGCGCTCTGCGTGTTACGATTACAGTGACATGTCAAGTTTACGTGGATCTCTAGCTCAACTTGAATCGCGGCCGTATTGGTGCACAGACGTTCTCTGAATACGTATGGTACATACGTACTAGAATCTGAGGCGAGTGTGTTTGTATGTTCACTAAAATCGTCAACGGAATGTGGGAACCACAAATAAACATCGACACGGCTGATATGTTTGATGACTAATGCGTCCGCAGTTCCTCAAACGAGCTACCAGCGTGCTTTAACGTCAGTCACCACCGTTATATAGTACGATTGTCAGGTACGACCATGCTGATATCATGCTATTGCATTGGTTGAGAAATGAGAGGTGCGGTTGCAGTCTTCCTATAAATTGTTCGAGGATAAGAAAGCATCAGTGTGTAAAGGAGTTAGTTACCTTCATATGCATTCATAGCCGTATAAGGACTCAAAAAGTTGGAATTCGGCGTCAAACAGCTGCAATAGCCGACTTTCGGCTAAAATCTAAGAAGCCCACCCCCTCCGTAGAATATTTTACGAATTTTACACATTTGGCGCATCTGTGACATTTTCTGCGCGCTTCGGCGAACTACTTTTTCGTAAATCGTAGCTTTTATGCAACAGAAACCCCCAAAAGTTACGTCACGTGCTGGAGTAAATTCCTTGCTCTCCGTACTATTTTCAAGACCTTTGTGAAACAGAATGGCGTAGAATAAGTACGATTCTAAGACAATTCGTAAAATATCTGGTGCCGTAAGTTTTATGCAATAGCGCTCTGGACTGGCTATCGGACCTGCTTTTTTCAGGCCGGCCTATGACGCACTTGTCATCTCACGACACATCGATTGCAGCATCAACCGGGTATACCTATCTGCGATGTCAGCCAGCACGCCTGTGTGTTAGTGCAGCTGGGCTGTGTAAGAATCTGACATCAAGTGCATTGCGAAACATATATGTTTTGGTGTCACATATTAAATTCAATGTATTTTAAATGGATCGGTTTCCATCACACATCATTATACAATTCTCCTTTCCCTGTATACTCACCGATGACGGGTCAGCCCTCCTTGAAACGGCGATCACCGGCGGCCCACTGGTGCCCTCGCCGGGGTCGACGGCGGCGGCGGCTGAGCCCTCGGCATCGGCAGCGGTGCTGGGACCCTGAAAATGGAAAAATAAACAAACAGATGCCATTAATACTACACAAATAATATAAGGCAATGTACAGCAATACACCTTTAATGTTAGCCGGTCTATTTAAAGGAATCCACTATCAGCGAATCTAACTTATACCTAATGCACCGGCAATGCATGAATGAAATTCAACAAATTATTTCTATCGTGATCTTCCTGAATGAATGAAATAAAGTAAACAAATGAAAGGATTGAATTGAAAGAATAGTGATTGAATGAATGATGATTGAATGATTTGAAGAACATGTACTTACCGATGACGGGCCAGCAGCTCCAAAGATCGCCGGTGGCGGCAGTGGCAGGCCGCTGGTCCTCTCAATGGGGGGAGCGGTGCCAAGTCCCTGTACGGCGCACAGAATGCTTGGCGTCAATGGATGAAATCATAATATAGTTTGACTGCTTGTATAAACAATAAATAAGCAAGTGGACATCATTAATGTTCCCATAGCAATACACAAATATGGTGAGCTGAGCTCGCCGGACACCGCCGCCGGCTCGCTGGCCAACATGCAGCGAACCAATCTAATGAAGAAACAACCTGCGGTATACCTACGTGCGATGTCGGCTAGCACGCCTGTGTGTTAGTGCAGCTGGGCTGTGTAAGAATCTGACATCAAGTGCATTGCGAAACATATATGTTTTGGTGTCACATATTAAATTCAATGTATTTTAAATGGATCGGTTTCCATCACACATCGTTGTACAATTCTCCTTTCCCTGTACACTCACCGATGACGGGTCAGCCCTCCTTGAAACGGCGATCACCGGCGGCCCACTGGTGCCCTCGCCGGGGTCGACGGCGGCGGCTGCTGAGCCCTCGGCATCGGCAGCGGTGCTGGGACCCTGAAAAGTAAACAAACAGATGCCATTAATACTACACATAATAATGTAAGGCAATGTACAGCAATACACCTTTAATGTTAGCCGGTCTATTTAAAGGAATCCACTATCAGCGAATCTAACTTATACCTAATGCACCGGCAATGCATGAATGAAATTCAACAAATTATTTCTATCGTGATCTTCCTGAATGAATGAAATAAAGTAAACAAATGGAAGGATTGAATTGAAAGAATAGTGATTGAATGAATGATGATTGAATGATTTGAAGAACATGTACTTACCGATGACGGGCCAGCAGCTCCAAAGATCGCCGGTGGCGGCAGTAGCAGGCCGCTGGTCCTCTCAATGGGGGGAGCGGTGCCAAGTCCCTGTACGGCGCACAGAATGCTTGGCGTCAATGGATGAAATCATAATATAGTTTGACTGCTTGTATAAACAATAAATAAGCAAGTGGACATCATTAATGTTCCCATAGCAATACACAAATATGGTGAGCTGAGCTCGCCGGACACCGCCGCCGGCTCGCTGGCCAACATGCAGCGAACCAATCTAATGAAGAAACAACCTGCGGTATACCTACGTGCGATGTCGGCTAGCACGCCTGTGTGTTAGTGCAGCTGGGCTGTGTAAGAATCTGACATCAAGTGCATTGCGAAACATATATGTTTTGGTGTCACATATTAAATTCAATGTATTTTAAATGGATCGGTTTCCATCACACATCATTATACAATTCTCCTTTCCCTGTACACTCACCGATGACGGGTCAGCCCTCCTTGAAACGGCGATCACCGGCGGCCCACTGGTGCCCTCGCCGGGGTCGACGGCGGCGGCTGCTGAGCCCTCGGCATCGGCAGCGGTGCTGGGACCCTGAAAAGTAAACAAACAGATGCCATTAATACTACACATAATAATGTAAGGCAATGTACAGCAATACACCTTTAATGTTAGCCGGTCTATTTAAAGGAATCCACTATCAGCGAATCTAACTTATAATGCACCGGCAATGCATGGATGAAATTCAACAAATTATTTTTATCGTGATCTTCCTGAATGAATGAAATAAAGTAAGCAAATTAAAGGATTGAATTGAAAGAATGATGATTGAATATTGAATGATTTGAAGAACATAAACTTACCGATGACGGACCAGCAGCTCCAAAGATCGCCGGTGGCGGCAGTGGCAGGCCGCTGGTCCTCTCAATGGGGGGGAGCGGTGCCGAGTCCCTGTACGGCGCACAGAATGTTTCTCGTCAATGGATGAAATCACAATATAAATTGACTGCTTGTATAAACAAAAAATAAGCAAGTGGACATCATTGATGTTCCCCATAGCAATACACAAATATGGTGAGCTGAGCTCGCCGGAGCACCGCGGCCGGCTCGCTCGCCAACATGCCGCGAACCAATCTAATGAAGAAACAACCTGCGGTTACCTACCTGCGATGTCAGCTAGCACGCCTGCGTGGCAGCGAACCAACCGCTCTCGGATGGCTGTTTCAAAAATCATGGACCGCGCATGCACGTTACAGAGAGCTGGACTCGATGCGGAGGTGTGCTGGCTTGTTTGGCCACGGGCGGTCCGCTCTGGCGGCAGGTCCGGAGTCAATACGTGCACGGCGTACCTTGGGACGTTGTCCGTCACTGAAGGGGCATCACTCCGAGAGGCGGCTGATTGGACTGGACTGAGGAGGACGTTCGGGTAGATCGGTTGGAAGCTGCGGGGTCGGGTCGTCCAGTGGGCACCATGTAGCCAGAACCGGTCGGCTTCTTCATGAATGACAGCGGTGACCGCCTGTGCTTTTCTGCAACAGTTGGTTGCCTCAAAGTTGTCTCGTAGCCTATTTCTTGCTCGCTGCGCACCTCTCAAACTTGATATTACGGCACTCATGTATTATGCCGGCAGTGGTCATAACGCATGGTTCCTAAAAAAAACGAAAAATGAAACAATCAGATCACATACAGCTCTTGAGGACACAACTGCCTGCCTCCTCGCCTGGCGCAGTCTGTTCGTGCCAAACAGGTGTCCATCATTCAACCAAACGAAAGCAACAAAACACAATACATATACCGAGGCACAATATAGCAAATTAAACTGAACTAGACAAACCTAAGATAAACAGCTCACCGAATTATATCGCTGTATTGCTGCACAGGCCGGCCATTACCGTGGATAATCCGCCAGCGTTGGAACATAATGCCAAATGCGTTCTCCACACATCGGCGGGCTCGCCTGAGACGGTAGTTGATAATGTGTCTAGCGTCGGCTTGCTCGCCTGCTAGCGCGACGCTCTCGGGTAGGGCCGCATCAGTTGGCGCTGCAGTGGGAGCGCCTCGTCGTCACCAGATAGTACGGGAGGTTGACGTCCGTGGCACACGGATTACTATCACACATTTTCAGCCACTTAGGGAGGTGGGCGGACGCTGTGAGCTTGGCGTACCCGCTGGGGGAGGGGTGCACGCCGTCAACAAAGAAACGTTCGATGCCCCAGATCCCCCGCTCGTGGCGATCCATCTTCCGCACATCCCGTCCACGAATGAGAGCTAGTACAAGAGCCAGTGGCCGACGACCTCTGCTCCCTTCCCCGTCTACTGGGACGATTTCTCCAACTTGGGGGGTGCGGACTGGACGTCCGCGGGGGCTTGTGCTCCAAGGATACATCTTCTTTTGAGCATATCTCACTGCTTTTTGGGACGCTCCTCCTCCGGCCATGTCCAGAAGGCGCCTGATGACGCGGGTAGCGCGCTCCCCGATGCTGCTTAAATCCGCTGCGCTGAAGGAGGACATCTGCGTGTACCGGGTGTACAGCTCAGCTCCGTTCAGCCAGATGAGCGCGCTGCCGAGGCGCTCACCGCTTGCGGCGGCCGTCACCTGGCAGGCGCTGATGTCGGTCTCGATGTTGTTGAGGACCATCAGCCACGCCGCGCCCTCGCACGCACGGCTGCAGGTCAAATCCGTGACGGAGCGCAGCCTGGATCTTTCCGCGACCGAGCCATCCAAGACCAGTTGCATCCTGGGGTCTCGAACTGGCTCCGGCGGCACCGCCTGCTCCGCGAACCACGGATCCGCCTCGTCGTTCTGAAGGCATATGACGTCCATCTCGTTCTCTGAAATGAGAAGGCATCAGCAAACACAACAAAAATGGGTGGTTTTCCGAGGGCACCATGACAAGTAAAACAGAAGTGCTGTAAAAGAAACGGGATAATTATGGAATTTGTAAAGTGAATTGCAAATCAGTATAAATTGCACGCATCGGAGCCCTCTCCGCACTGGTAAATCCCGCCCTGTATGAGTCGGACACTAAACCGTACTCCAGTATGCGTCACCAATTGTTTGGGTCATTTAATGTTGGACGGGAAGTCAGTGAGCCGTATGTGGTGAAGTCGGGATGCCTCCAGGCGGTATACTTTTGTAACGGGTCTTCTTGTTTGATGACCCCGCAATGATATGATAGTAGCTCTCGGGATTCCATCCCTTCCACGAATGAGAGCTAGTACATGAGCCAGTGGCCAACGACCTCTGCTCCCTTCCCCGTGCACTAGGACGATTTCTTCAACTTGGGGGGTGCGGACTGGGCGTCCGCGGGGGCTTGTGCTCCAATGATACATCTTCTTTTGAGCATATCTCACTGCTTTTTGGGACGCTCCTCTGAAAAACGCCCGCGATCGCGCGCACACTTTCCCCAAGTGACGCCGTAGCACTTTCCCGGCGAGCGGGGCCGGGCTGTCACTGTTCGTGGCGCGGTCCAGCTGCAGTCTGGCCTCGACTGCTCCGATAAGTTGGTCAGCACTGCACAGATCAGGGGTGTTCCAACGAATGGCCGGCTCCATGGCTGCGTTGGCGTGGGTTCTAACTGCCGATGCATGCCGAACACTTCTTTGACTGCGCTGACCATGCTTCCACTTTCGGGCGGACTGATTAGCCGGATACGGATGACGATGTCCTGGTACGGCTTTGTGACAGCAGTTTGGCGCAGCAAAAGATGTTTCAGGAGCTCCCGATTCGTTTTCATGCCTTTGCATGCATCGGAATTCGGAGCGCAGTTCATTAAAAGATGGTTGACGCTCTCCATAGAGCAGGTGATGGGGACGAGACCTGACCTGTATACAGACAGACATCGTGACTGACATACCCATTTCTGTGAGGCGCGGGTCTTGTTCAATCATAAACTCCATTGTAGAACTCAATAGGACCTGAGAGAAGGGGACGGTCGTGGCGGAACGTGCAGAGCACTTCAACGGCATGGGCTGCAAACCTCGTCTCTGGCCACATCTTGGGCCCGAGGGCTTATTGTTTGATCTTATCTCCGCAGGACATAGATCAATCAAACACTTTCCGTAGCAGGACCGTTTGGTAACCGCCGTCATAACCTCTGTTGTCTATTGAAGTTTGGTTTGTAGCCATCATCATTCGAGAATAATTGTTTCTCTGGATTGGGGGGGGGGGGGACTACTCGCTCGCCACAGTACTGATCACACGTCTGCCCTCCTGACCCAAACTGTGAAGGAGCAGCGTCTTCTTCCTGTGCACATCCCATGTCGTCCACCCAATGGCGACTGCATACAGCTCAAAATCATAATACCATACCGACCATGGCACTCCTAGTGACGCTGTAGCCAGATACGCTGCTGCAGGTCTGGTGCCGTCCGTTGCTGACTTCACTCGTGTTTTGGTCGGTTCGATGGTTATTTCAGCACTGTCACGGCGATTTATCTGGAGCAGTGGAGGACCCTGAATACACAATGGCGGTGACTATGGAGCTGTTAGTTATTTACGTGTGTCCATATGACCGGAAGGGTGAGTCCAAATAAAGGGAAAAGGAAACCTTCGTTCCGCGGCCGCAGCACCTGTCTCAGCGACCCGGCGACGGCGGCGACGTCTGGGGGGAATGCGCCGAGCTCGGTCACCAGGCCGAGGAACGACCGCAGGTCGGTGATGCTGCCCGGCCTGGGGAAGGCCTGGATGGCACAAACCTTCTTGTCTTCGGCGGTGTAGCCTGTTGAATTGATGCGGAAACCGCAGAATTCAACCTCGTCTTCCGTGAACTGACATTTGTCCGGGTTGAGCGTGATGCCGTGCTGGTCACACCTCTGCAGAATCTGCTGGACGTGCTGCAGATGAGAGGCGTAGTCAGCATCGTAGGCCAGGACGTCTTCCGCGACCTTACACGTGCGCGGGATGTCGCGGAGCGCGGCGTCACCGCGCTGGTTGTACACGTCACTGGAGCTGACGATTCCTATTGGGGTTCTCTTGTACCAGTAGCGGCCCCACAGCGTGATTAATCACGTCAGGTCCCTGTCTTCTGGCCGGATCGGACCTTGTGGTACCCCGTCTTGCTGTCCAGCTTTGTAAGTACGCAGCGCCGGGTGAGACGGAGGCCACTGCATCTTGAGGCGAGCGGACCGGGTACGTCGGTCGCTTCACGAACAGGTTTAGTTTCGTGAACTCCACGGTCAGCCGGCAGTTGGACACTGTGCCGACTGACGACCGCTTGGCCACAGGAACGATCGGATGACACCAGTCTGTGCAGTGCTGGGGCAAGACATATTTAAACGAAGTTTTAATATGATTTATGAACATTCTGTATGAACATTTTTATTGTTGCCCATGTGTTTAATCAAAACCTCGAAGTACGAGTCTGACAGGGCCAGCATTAGAAAGGTCGTGCCGCAGTATTTACGGAGGCGCGTGGCAGGGAAGAGTTTGGGCTGATCGAGCTTCAGCTCTGTCCACTGGTGACTCAGCGGACACCACGGCGCCTCGTGCGCCGCCGAGCAACACAGAGCAGGCTGCTCAAGAGTCAGTGTGGGGTCCACCCAGTCCCGCTCCAGCCGCGAACGGTGATGGAGACGATTGGACCGTCGTCCAGCGCCGACAGGGTGGTCGGCGCCCCCCGGCGCAGGGTAAGGCGCCACCCACCCCGCCCCGCCCCCGACCGTCTACGGCGGTGCAGGAGGCTCTGCGGCGGGGGGAGGAGGAGAGGAGGGCACGAGAGGCGAGGAGGGCTCGCCTCGTCCAGAAGGCCCTCGAGGCTAAGGAAGCCTCGTCTGCCGACTCCGCCTCCGGGAGTGCCAAAGCGGCTGTTGCCGCTGACACCCCGGAGACACCCGAGGCGGGGACTCGGCCCATCATGGGTCCCCCGCCGCCTCCTCCACCTCCGCAGCGGCGGCCACCACCGCCGCTGCCAGAGACGCCTGTGTCGAGGACACAGGCCGCCGCCTCGACATCCCCGTCGTGGCGGCAACAGACCTCCGCGGCTCCAGGGCGCCTCGCCAAGCGGCAGACGCCCCCGAGCTGGTCACCCTCGGAGGGTGACGCCCCCCGGGCGAAAAAGCCCCAGCAGGGCTCGAGCCATGCCCGATCTGCCTCTGCTGAAGGGAGGCTACACCGAGAGGGCTCGGGGCATCCCCGTATCCGTTACGGGGGGAGCGCCTCCTCGGAGTTAGAGGACCTAGTCTAGTCTTTCAGTCTAGTCATTTCCTCTTTTATCCTTTTATCTTTTTCGCGCTATTGCGCTTTTTTACCAGGTGCATTTCTCTCGGTGCTTTTTACCTTTTTTGTGGTCAGTCAGGTATCTGTGTGCGCCTTTGCCTCATGTTATACGCGCCCTTTTTGCGCCTTTTTAACCACGCCTTTTATTCTACAGTGGAACTGTAGAGGCCTCCGGGCCAACTACCAGGACCTACAGTCTCTTATCCGTTGGCGCACACCCCTTGTTTTAGGTCTCCAGGAGACCAAGCTAGCGCCAAACGTTACCTTTGCCATCAAGGGTTACTCTGTTTTTAGAAGAGACTTAGACACCCCGACCATTGCCCATGGAGGTGTACTTTTGGCAGTGCACCACAGTGTGCCCACACTTCAGGTTCCGCTGCAGACTCCTCTGCAGGCGGTAGCCGCTAGAGTTGATTTCAACCACCGGGAGCTGACAGTTTGTTCTTTATACCTTCCACCAGGTATAGCGCTCCCGGTGGTTGAGCTGCATCGACTTGTCGATGAGCTTCCACCTCCGGTCCTGGTAGTCGGCGATTTTAATGCCCATAGCCTGGCGTGGGGATGCGACACGACTGGCACTCGTGGTCGACTTTTAGAATCTTTTATCCGCGATGAGGCGCTGTGTATTTTAAATACAGGACAGCGCACCCATTTTACAACACCCTCCGGTCAAACATCGGCTCTGGACCTGAGCTTAGTCAGTCCGCGGCTAGCTCAGCTTTTTACCTGGTCCGTCCATGACGACCCACTCGGGAGCGACCACTTCCCAGTGTGGCTGGAGCACCAGGAGTCCCCAGTGTCAGGCAACCGTCCACCTAGGTGGAATGTTCGGAAAGCCGACTGGGGCGAATTCCAGGCCGCTGTAGAGGCTTCTGTTTTATCCAGAGCCGACCCCTCTGTGATGTCTACAGAGGATTTTACATGTTTACTTATTGACTCCGCAAACGGGTGCATACCCAAGACGTCGAGTCAGCCTCGTCGTCCTCCGGTCCCGTGGTGGACCAAGGAATGCGGAGATGCGATTCGTGCCAGGAAGCGCGCTTTTAGAAAGTTTGACCGGAGTAGTACTACTGAGAACCTCATCGCTTTTAAGAGAGCGCGGGCTTTTGCCCGACGCGTTTTAAAGGAGGCAAAGGCTGTTTCATGGCGCACTTACGTAAGTTCCTTAAACCGTTTTACTCCTACGACCCAAATATGGGCACGCATGAAGCGCATTGAAGGCCGGTTCAGCTCTGTTCCGCTTCCGGTTTTAAGAGTGAACAACACGGACATATCTCACCCTTCAGACGTCGCAGAGACGATAGGCCGTGCACTCTATCAGCGCTGCCGAGGAGAGCCGTCCTCACGACCTGCACCAGCCGCCGTGGACTTCAGCACAGCTGAAAATTTGGTGTACAACGAGCCTTTCTCTATGGCTGAGCTCACGTCTGCCATCAGCTCGTTGCGCAGCGTCTCAGAAGGTCCGGATGCTGTCCACAACGACATGCTCCGTCATCTCCCCACAGTTGCCCTCGAGGCGCTGATAGCAACCTTCAATTCGCTTTGGGAGACTGGCACCTTCCCTGAGACCTGGCGGGAAGCCATTATCATTCCTATCTTGAAGGCTGGCAAGTCGGGACATGACCCTCTCCATTATCGGCCCATCTCTCTCACATCATCGCTTTCAAAGATGATGGAGAAGATGGTCAATGTGCGTTTTAGCTGGTTTCTGGAACATCACGGTGTTTTTACAAACGCCCAGTGCGGTTTTAGAAAGCACCGCAGCCCTGTTGACCACATTTTAGCCCTTGACACCGAGATACGCACCTGTTTTACTGAAAAGAAGCACCTTGGAGCACTGTTCTTTGATATTGAGGCGGCCTATGATACAGTCTTACGACACAGCATACTTTCCAAAGTATATAAGTACGGCATACGCGGCCGGATGGGCCTCTTTATCAAGAATTTTTTAACGGGTCGTCGGTTTAAAGTCCGAGTTGGCAGTGATTTCTCGAGCAGTTTTACCCAGGAGAACGGAGTTCCCCAGGGTGGGGTGCTCAGTGTGGCGTTGTTCGCGGTGGCAATCAATGACATCGTCGACGACCTCCCGGTTTCCATCGGGAGATCGCTTTTTGTCGACGATTTTGCCATCTGGTTTGCTGCTTCAAGCGCTCGACACGCGGCTAGACAGCTGCAGCTCGCCGTAACACGTTTGGAGAGGTGGAGCGGTAAGAATGGTCTTCGTTTTTCCACAGCGAAGACCGTGGCAATGCACTTTTGCCGCCGACGTTGTGACGACCTAGCTTTGGGAATCAAGCTCTACGGACAGGTGATTCCCACTCGGCCGGTGGCGAAGTTTCTTGGGATTTATTTTGACAGTCGCTTGACGTACAAGGAACATTTTAGAACGCTTCGGGAACGGTGTTTTAAATCCCTGAACGTTTTAAAATGTGTTGCTCGCACATCTTATGGTGCGGACCGCAGGACCCTTCTTCTCCTGTACCGATCGATAGTTCGGTCGAAGCTTGATTACGCTTCTTTTGTCTACGATTCAGCGAGCCAATCCAGCAAAAAGGTCCTCGACGCAGTCCATCATGCTGCAATCCGTGTCGCCACCGGAGCATTCCGCACCTCGCCCAGCAGCAGCCTTCTTGCTGAGGCGCACGAGCCGCCTCTATCCCTACGCCGCCAGATGCTTGGGATGCGCTATGCGCTGAAACTGCGTCAGTTCCCGACGCATCCGACGTATCCGTACGTCTTCTCCACCTACTACACTCGACTTGACAGAGCGCGACAATCGCTCTGCTTTGGAGCGCGCATGAGAGGTCTCTTCTCCGCAGCCAACATAGGTTTACGTGTCGTACGACGTAGCTGGGGTACGTCCTCTCCGCCTTGGAAACACGCAAAACCTCAAGTAGATCTCTCACTCTCCGAAGTTAAGAAGAATGACTTGCTGCCTTGTGAGGCGCGAGTCAGGGCCTTGCAACACATCGTCTCGTACGATGGTTTTAACACCGTTTTTACAGACGGATCAAAAACACCCGAGGGAGTGGGATGTGCTTTTATCGCAGGTCGCGATACCCGCTCATTCTCTCTACCTTCTTTTGCCTCGGTGTTTTCATCTGAGCTAGTCGCCATCGAGAAGGCTCTGTGTTTTATCGAGGTGTCGGACGGCCTTTCTTACTTGATTTTATCGGACTCCCTAAGTAGCCTTTTGGCGTTACGGAGTTTTAATCCAGTTGACCCGATCGTTCAAGACATTTTAGCTCGACTTCAGTCAGTGGAACAATCGGGAAAATTTGTTCAGTTCTGCTGGATTCCCAGCCACGTCGGCATACACGGCAACGAGCTGGCAGATGCGGCCGCGAGGCGCGCGGCCGCAGCCTCCTGCACTCGACGTCTGCCATTGCCGGCGCGTGACCTTTATTCGGCTGTGCGATCTTTCATTCTCTCTGAGTGGCAGGCAGAGTGGAGCCTACGTGGAGGCGGAAAGCTCCGTGAGGTGAAGCCGACTTTGGAGCCATGGAGGTCTTGCTTGCAAGACAACCGGTCCAACGAGGTGATCTTGTGCAGGCTCCGAATCGGCCATACATATGCCACGCATGGCCACCTCCTCCGCGGAGACGAGCAGGCCATTTGCAACGGTTGTTCCGCGCCTCTTACCGTCGCTCACGTGCTCTTATCTTGTCCACTTCTAGAACCAGACCGGACGCGCTACCTCGGCCGCATCGCTCCGGGTACCACTGTCCGCCACCTGCTGGGTGACGAGTCACCCTGGGTTTTATCTGGCAACATCTTTTCCTTTATCCGTGCAGTCAAATTCCAAGCGATTTACTCGACCTGACCCAAATCCTCTCTAGTCTCCTTGTCTAGTCAGTTGTCTATCACGACGCTTTTGCGTTGTTTTATTTTACCCTGTCTTTTTTATAAAGTCTTCTACTTTCTAGTCTTGATATCTAGAAAGTTTCTTCTTTTGAAACACTTGTTTTACTAGCGCGACGTTATGGGCGCAAAATGACCTTTGCAGTCGACGCGCCCTAAAGCCCCAATAAACAAACAACAAAAGCTCCTCAACGACAGCCTTGAGGACCACGCCTCTGTCGCCCACTCTTGTTGCTTGGCGAAGCCAGTATACGACAGCTTTGAGGACCACGCCTCCGTCGTAGTGGCCACTTTTGTTGCTTGGCGAATCCAGTAGATACTTGTTCCCAGCTGGGATGTACTTATCACGGACCCGCAGCAACCTCGATATAGCCTGCGCCGCATCCTGCGGTAGCTCGAGAACTATTCCTTAGAGAGAGCTGTTATTGAGACTTGTATGAAGTTTCTCTGACCACCTAATTCCTCCACAAGGCAAAAGTCAAATGTCTCAAGAAAAAGTGAGTATTTAAAAGTTGCAAAGTCAGACAAAGCACGGTCGTTTGCATTACCTCTGCCACACCACAGCACGCCCAACAGCACCTTCCCGTCTCAGGCCTGACTGCCGACTGACTCAGCCTGGGGCGGCGTCCAGGGCCCAGGTCCGGCCAGCCAGCGTCTGAGCCCGTCCAGGGCCCAGGTCAGGCCAGCCAGCGCTCCCCCCGCAGCTCAGCCTGGGGCGGCGTCCGCCCGGGTCCGGCCAGCCAGCGCTCCCTCCGCAGCTCAGCCTGGGGCGGCGTCTAGGGCCCAGGTCCGGCCAGCCAGCGCTCCCTCCGCAGCACCACTATATTTCACTACACGCCCCTCCCCCCTCCCACCCGATCCTGATCGCAACCAACAGACGCTGGCGCTCACATTACACGCTAACAACGCTCAGTCGCTCATACATAGGCATCTAAGAATCGCTCGGTACGGAGTCTCTGTACAAAGCATGTCTCCTCATCCCCAGAAACTACGGGGACTGGTTGCTCTGCCTCGTCTGTACGCGGACGCAGATGGCGGACATGTCTCGGTCAACCTCGACAGTGTGCGGTGACACCACACCAGTCACCACTCCCCTGCCATACTGCTCGTCACAGCGGGCTCTCGGTGATTTCACCCAGACAACATGTCTCGGTACACCGTCAACCTCGACAGTCTGTGGTGACACCACACCAGTCACATCTCCCCTGCCATACTGCTCGTCACAGCGGGCTCTCGGCGATTTCACCCAGACAGCATCTCCGACGTGGTAGCCGCTGTCCCGCTGTCCATTGTCGCTCAGACCGGGTTCGACGTCTTTCACTCGCACGTCGTACAGGGACCCGCAGTTGCTACTGTACACATATATTACCAATTTAGAATTGTGCTATTATTTGCTAAGTGCTGGCCATTGGAGAAAGGAAATGTAGCGCAAAGTATGGAGGAATAACACACGTTTCCTCATAGGACGTATGTTTTGTACAATTCCTCTTACCGCAACATATATTCTTTCAAAACTACAATCGTGCTATTTTTCCGTGCCGATTGCCTCCCCAGAGCCCGTCCTTGGTATCGCCTATAGCTTCCGTTCCCGCTACGTGAATGAAAGTCACGTGACTACTACACGTTTGCACTCAGTACTAACACACCTAGCCCGAGGGCCGGTCCGTAGCGGGGAGGGGTAGAACGCCAGAGCTCCAGCGCAGTGGAGGTGGTGGTGGCCCGTATCATAAAGAGGCAACCGTAAGCAGAACTACAATGCCGCAGTATGAGGTTATGATAAAGTTTTATTTAAATGTATTGATTGACAAGAAAGTGCAATGCTTATCCGATATAATAAAACGGTGTCCAAGGCCTTGGAAGAACTATAAAAGATATTCAGCAACGTATAAATTTATGATACAGGCCATGACCTTTCACCTTGCCTCCAGGGAGGACCGCTCAGGACTCCACATACCGAACGAATCGAGGCCTCGCAGCGCGGCGGCAGAGGAGATGGATAAACCATCGCCAGATCTTTCGGTTACTTATGTTTCCAGAAGAAGGGGGTGGAGGGTGAGGGCTGTTTTCAACCCACTCACCAACCCTTTCCTTATTAACTTACAGCTTACCGAAAAAAAATGCAACACAATGGTGGCCGCCACGGATGTAGCGAATAGTGCCTCAGCCACACCGGTTTTGAGTAATAAGCATTGGAATTCAGGCCATTGATCCTGAAGCATTATTTTATTTTTGTCGTGCATAAGCTGGGATGACGTGGGCCAAGTTGATTGCGAAGAAACGGTTTTAGTTTCAGAACATTTCTGAGGCTAGTCGCGCCAAATAGTATACGGTTGTTGCAAAATGTCAAAAAGAATGTTGACGTGCTATCCAGATGATGGAATTAATTTGACACAAGAATTCAAAAAGTGGCATCGTTAGTCATCGTGCATGCGTGTAACTGTAAATCGATTCGTCACCTCGGTTCGAGCTCAATAGTTCCTTTCGCGGATGATCGGTTTCGTTTTTTTTTTGGGGGGGGGCCGGGGAAAATTTATGAGCCAGCAACCACCCTCCCCAGTCCCCCCAACAACAATTGTTGACAAATACTGTGATGGACTAAAATGCCCTCAATTGTGTTACGTATTTGGGGCTCTCAACTTTGATTTGTTAAAGTTTTTGCCTATTCATTATAAAAGCTGTCAAATTTGCCGTATCATTAAACTTTTATTGAGTTTGTATTTCACACTTATCTAAAATGAACAATTTTATCTCTGGCTTCTTTTATGAATGGATGGTCGCATGAATGAACGAATGAATAGCTCTACATCCTTTGAGCATCAGCTGAAATCAATCCTAAAATTTAACCCTCGCCCGTATAGGGGGGGTCGAACGGACCCCCCTAGGGTTTTCGCGAATAACTCGCGTAAAAAGCGGCCGATTGCGACGAAACTTTCAGTACCCTCGCTTTTATCAATTTTACACCTACCCTGAAATTTTCATGACCCTGACCTTAATGACCTTTGACCTGTGACCTACTTTTCGAGACCATGTTTGGCCGGAATCGCGATTCGGCGTATGTTGGCTCGCATTAGCCGCGCGTTTGCAGTCTTTTCGTGGTTTTAAGCGTCCAAACATGGGATATGATGCTGCTCCCATGCATTAGGGTGGGTGTCAAGGTCACCGGAAAGGTCAGGTCAGGTCATTGACCTTTGATGACCTCGGTTCACTTTTTCGAGTTTTACATGTTTTCAGGTCAGTTTTTTTTTAGCTGGATTCGAATTTAGCAACCATATGAACATTTACGAAGTAGTTTTGGCACATTCGTAACATGTTACGAAGCTGTCAGAGGCGGTTGCCACCTACTACGAATACCCTTACTGGTTGACCTGACCTGACCTGACCTGACCTGGCCGAAATGCATAAAGGCATCATCTGTAATCAAAACTAACATGATATTCGTGATCAGCACCCAAAAAAAAACCACAGCTTTACGACTTTCTAACAGGTCCCGATTTTCCCCGACTTTTGGGTCATTGACCTGACCTGGAAGGTCAACCGATGACCTAGGACCTTAAGCCGCGCGGGGCTGGGGGGGTAAATTTTACCCCCCCTCGCGAATTTTTGCGATATCTCAAAAACGGCGGCGCGCAGCGCCGCCAAACTTTCAGTACCTTTTCTTACATCAATTTGACACATTCCCTGAAAATTTGAGCGAAATCCGTCGGAAAATTTTTGAGAAATTGACGTTTTAGTGACGTCATGTTCGCCATTTTCGCCTCAAAAACGGCAAAAGTTCAAACGCCGCTAACATCTTCATTTTTAAAGGAATCAAGACGTAACAAAAAGGTTATACGTAATTTTACTTTGTCTATCAAATGGTTATCTCGGTTTTTTGAAAATTTTGGATTTTGGCCTACATTTTTTCAAAAAACTGACTTTTTTGGGAAAATCATTATAAAATCCAAAATTTTGAGTCTATCGAAAAAACCGGAATATATGTCAGAGAAGTGGTCTATGTGCACCTACATACCAAATTTGAGAAGAATCGGTTCAAAAATGTGGGAGTTATTCAAAATTTTATGACGTCACGACACACAAAATTTTTGAAAAATGACTTTTTTGGAAGTTCTAGACCTCATACGGAAACAAAAATAGCACCATTCGATTCTCCGTGAAAAACTGCATCAGATAGACACCTTTGTAGGCCTTAACAACCAACTTCAAAATTTGACCTCACTTGACCTGACCTTGACCTGACCTCGACCTGAAATTCATCCAGAGGTGGTCCATATCACTTATTGAGTGTGCCTATTGAATTCTATGAGTAAAATGACCCATAAAACATGTGTCGCACATGCCCTTTTCTATATTTTGTTTTTGGTGACCTGACCTGACCTGACCTGACCTTGACCTTGACCTCTGAATGATATTGTATGCAACGAATATTGTCTTGGTAGCCTAAGAACACGTTTTGGGCGATCAGTCTCAGTCCATGACTCCATTCTTCGGCAACTACGGTGCAAGGCCGATACTGTAGAAACTTGCAATTTGTACCCTTGACCTGACCTTGACCTTGACCTCAAACTTTAAATTAAGTACATGTGTTTAGTAGTTCGTGATGAGAGCTTTCGATTGGCGTTTGAATTTTCCAAATCGGACCATTAGTTCGGGAGATAACAGGGGGGTAAAATTTACCCCCCCCAGCCCCGCGCGTTCGGCTGGAGACCCCAGCCCCGCGCGGGTTAAAATTGGGTATCATCGGCTTCCTCTCGTGACGAGCACCACGCTCGTTTTTTTCTGCGAAGCTCTAGCTCGATCAGGGGCGAAACGGCAAGGGGGGTCCAACGGACCTATACGTTCGCGGCTGGAAAAAAACAGCAATACGGGCGAGGGTTAATCTACAAGTCTGCAACGAAAAGGTTTAAAAAGCAGTGCAAGTTAGGTGCAGTTCCTAATCTATGCCGTTTTTTATTAAGTGTCTCATAGCTCCTAAATCTTGAGCCGCTTCTCTCACGATTCATTTTATGTGGTGCTTACATGCATTGTTCAAGAAGTTATAGTATTCGAGCTAGTTGGTCAAACTGCTATCGAAGTAAATTAAAGTGCTTCAGGCTTCGGCACTTCAAAAACCAATCGATATTTAACCCTCACCCATTTAGGCATTTCTTTTCAGCGTCTTACATGTAGCGGAGGGGCGTAGAATAGAAACCCTCAGCCATTCGGGCCTTGATAAAAAGAGCCAGAGCTTCGCTGAAAAAGCAAAAAAAAAAAAAGCGAGCTGCTCGTGACGAGAGAAATCCGATGATTTGAGGGTCCTGGTCATCGCTGACGAGGAGAAAACCAATTATTTTTATGTCCTGGTCAATGTTGACTGTTGAGATCCTAGGTCATGTTGACCTCCCAGATCAGGTTAACCCGGCGGCCGCTGGGCCTCCGCGCCACCCGCCGGCCGCTGGGGGGGGGGGCATAAAGTTGCCCCCCCTTTACTTCTGCGACGATATCGTCGCAACGCGAAGAGATAGAGAAGTGAAACTTTGCACACATCTTCCTGAATACCTAGCCGAGGTTGCGTCCAAATTTGGTGTCGATCCCATTTGAAATGACGTCACAGTGACGTCATAAGTGAAATTATAGATTTGCGACTCTCATATTCCTCACGATACATCAGATATATGGGACCGAATATAAAGGGCCGATTATTGGTCAGAAACTAGATGGAAGTGTAGTAAGATGTTTTAGGATGACAGCAGGTGCTGTCTAGTTCATTTACAGTCGAGTTTCATGCTCAGCGTCATCAGAAACGGTCCATATCGAAAAACGACAAAACTTTATGACGTCACTGTGACGTCATCTTAGGTGCTACAAACACCAAACTTTCCTCAAACATTGCCTAGGTATTCATTTGAAGCTATCCCAAGTTTCACGTTCGTAGCTCATCGGGTTTCGGAGATATTTCACAAAATGTAAAGGGGGGGCAACTTTATGCCCCCCCCCCAGCGGCTCGTGGGTTAATAACCCAGGCACGGAAAATTGGGTCTTGCTTGAATTTCTACAAGTGAGGTTTGCTGGGACTTGGCTTGCTTCTGATTCCGAATTTGCACTTGCTTTGATCAAAGATGATGTATCAAAGCATTTGGGGTAGGACAGGTCACGCCAGATCACCCATTAGGCGTTCTGCCGGCTATCCATGGAATGTTAACCAGCACTTACAGCCTTGCAACATATTGCATAGGCACTATAACTGATACCTAAGTATGCCTAGTTTTCAAATACTAAAATGGGTGCTAAATTTCAAACCAACACTTCCTAAAAACCACAGTAAAAAGGTGTAAATTTAAGGAAGTTAACCGAGATCATTTCAAGTAAATGCCCTTAGCCTGAGTTTCACGTGACCTTGGCACCTACAACAGTCAATGAAACAAACATAAGATAGTATATTTCACATGTTGACACGTCCCTAATCACGAAACGACTATGGAAACACACAGAAGATGTGCGCTGACTTTCAATTGCTATTCTGGCCTGACATGATCTTGAGAAAAATAATCACAGGTTAGAGGTAATTTGGTTCAGGGATTAAAAAATCTCGGAAAAGAGGCAAAAATTATAGGGGCTATTTAATTTTCCGGGAAGTTGTAAAATCTATTAACGCCAGGGCACCAAAGAATCGTCGCAATCCTTCACGCTTTGCCGCGATTTATTGGTGAAAAACAGGGGGCGCGGTCTATTTACGTCTACTTATATGTGCGGTGAGGGTTAATGTTCATTTTATCTGTGTTGATGAATGTTCAACAATTTCTACATGAACTGAGACCAGTCCATATGAGTATGTTTTTCTCACGGACAATGACAATATAAAAACAATGCGAATAAAACCAAACGTTTCGGACAACAACGTGGCTTCGTCAGTGGAGAAAAATAAGTGTAGGTTTAACATCAATGAGAACTATATGCGGCACCGTCTCGGTCTGGGCAGCCGGGTTGCCGATAAAATGCACAAATGTTTATAAGCTTCCATGATGTGCTTAAAAAACTGCTGAAAATATATCTCAAAAAAGTAAAGATAACTACTTCATCGATTTTATCGAAAGAAAACATGTCAGCCTAGTTACTTATTTCTTGCCACTGACGGAGGCACTTTTGGTGTGCGAAACGTCTGGTTTTATTCGTATTGTTATTGTATTGTCATTCCCTGTGAGAAAAAAGGATAACTCTTCAGTTAGTAACCATAAGAGCGAAACGGCTTAATGTAACACAATTCACTGTGTTTACGAAACCTATAAGTCCCTAAATATAATCCTATTTACGGCTTTTAAAAGGATACAGCTTATACAGCTAAGGCATACATTTATTTCTGCGTTAAGATAATATTCATTTATCTCCGCAGAATATGGTAAATTAGTGCT
This sequence comes from Amphibalanus amphitrite, assembly GCF_019059575.1. NCBI lineage: Eukaryota > Metazoa > Arthropoda > Thecostraca > Balanomorpha > Balanidae > Amphibalanus > Amphibalanus amphitrite. Next base: position 863,480 of record NW_024881649.1, on the reverse strand, counting down.
GCTGAAGTTCGCTTTCGAAGCGTCTCCTCCAAGCATTCTACAGCTCTCGTGCGATTTTGGATCACGGAACATGGCTGGGCGCGGGACAGGTCGTCTGCGAGCTTGGACGGACCACGTGACCACCTCCTCCCCTCCCCCTCACTCCCGTCCCCTTCCCCAGCAGGGCGTCCGATCTAACCGCGCCCCAGGCAGTCGGCTCGGTCCGACCCTCACTGGTCGAGCCCTAATCCATGGTCGAGCCACGGCCCGGTGCCGCCTGAGTTTGTGCCGGGTGCAAAGCTGGAGCGGTTACTAGCGCCGGAACTAGTAATCAGCACGACCATCGTCAGATGGCAGGAGTGAATGGAATAAGCGGTTCCAGGTTTCAGAAGGAATGGGGCAGGAAAAAGCGCTGAAAACAATGTTTTGCTGATATAGCCATAAAAAGTTCACTGAATTAGGAGAGCAGCACATCAGTTTAAAGCCCTTCAGATGGTGGTTTTAATAAGCACACAATCATTTCCCAATTCGCCTGCAACGGTGTCACAGGCCAAGAATACGCTGAAATACTAGTGTGTACAGAAGCAACTGCGGGTCCCTGTACCGATACACCATACCAAGAGGTGTCGTAGCTTCAGTGACATCGTGCTTCGGGGTGGTGTAGTACCTGTATACTGCCTCTGCCACCCCGCATTTCGCTCTCGTCGCAATCACGTCTATGGAGCGATGGTTCCTTTCGACGACTCCGTTCCCTGACGGCACATTCGCCGCCCTGTATCGCACTGCGACGTTCCAGTCGTTGGCGAAAGCTCTAAACGCTCTGCTGTGGAAGGCGGTGGCATTGTCCAGCATCATTTCTGCCGGTGGATCCCGCTTCTGAAAAGTGGCGCGAAGGCCGTCTGGAGGTCAAGGCCACGTGGGACAGAGTCGCCGACGACCTGACTCATCATCGTGGGCGCCTGTACCCAACGGTGGTGGATTGCTGCCCATTCAGGTTTGCAAACTAGCGTCTCCTGCGGTACGAGAGCGCCGTATGCGTCATTACGGAGCTGGCGGCAATATTGAGAACATTCACGTAACCACACTTGGAAAGATGGATCACAACGGTAAATCACCGCTTTATTGCTCCTCCTACCTTTAGATCCCCTGGGCTCGGCCGACCCATGCGGCTAGTTAGTCATTGTCCCAGACCGGCGTCTCAACCCCCCCCCCCCCCCGTCGTCGGCGGCGGCGAGAGTGAGCAGAGTCCTCTCTCCAGCCTGTTGGCCCACGTATGGGACCATTTCGTTCCCAGCAGCTAACCTGGGGCCTGGGGAAAGGGCATAAGATAGTGTCATCCTCCGCTTGTTCCAGGAGCTCGATGAGCACACGTTTGGCAAAGCGTTCCACCGCTTCCAGGTCAGCCTTCGAGAACGAGGCTGTCAGGGTGTAGCGGCTCTGCAGCTCGCTCCCGTTTTCTCAAAGGATGGCTGTGCCGAGGCGGGCGTCGATGGCTGATGGCGTGACCTGTCTCCCTTACCTGTAGGGAGGGATCCGGACTGCTCCACTTGGAGCCCCAAGCCACAGCTCCAGCCCCTGCCGCACTACACCGAGGGGGACCGGGGGCATGTCGTCGACGGAAAACTCCCCATCAATGCTATGCCACAGACAGATATGTCGTCGCCAATATTGTTTTGTTGTGAGTTATGGAGTGTCCGAGACTGGAAGCTGAGCGGCTGAAGTTTCTGGGCCTGCGTGGTGCCCAGCTTTCTTTGAGAGCAGTCTTAGGTGACGAGTCCTCTTTGCTAGACTCTTCTCGTCTCTTTTCGTTTATTGCGGCCTCCGGCCTTCAGGTGATTTTTAACGCCCGACACTGAGGAAGTCAAATAAGAAATGGGCGCGATATAGCCTCGCAGCTGGTGCTCCCTGTCACTCCAAATCATCATCATCATCATCATCGTTTGTTTCGTGTCTATTTCTATTGCCACTGAGACACCGCTTTAGGAAGCACATATATTGCGCTGTTGTCACACGCATCACACTATCAGACTTATACGTACGCTTCTGAGGAAAAAAGGCAAGAACAGTCTAAAATGCTACCGACCACCCTTTTCCAAAGGCAAATAGTTCTGTAACAGCCATTTCATCGCATGGTGACTATGTTTTCCCTCGCCGTGACTCTCACACATATTGTGTGATGTATGTTTGACCGTGCTTTGGGAACGCCAACCTCATACTTAAGGCTTGAGCTTTGTCCACTTGCGAAAAGCCTAGGTTATCGTTTGGACAGCCTAGGTTGTTGATTGGACAATACATAGTAAGCCGAGATTGTTGGCTGAGAAACCTTGGTTTTTGGTTGAACAACCCTTGTTGTTGTTTCGACAGTCTAGGTTGTTGGTTGGGCAGCCTAGGTTGTTTGTTGGTTAGCCTAGGTTGTTGGTTGGACAGCCTAGGTTGTTGCTTGGACAGCCTAGGCTGTTGGTTGGACAGCCTAGGCTGTTGGTTGGACAGCCTAGGATGTTGGTTGGACAGCCTAGGTTGTTGCTTAGACAGCCTAGGTTGTTGGTTGGACAGCCTAGGTTGTTGGTTGGACAGCCAAGGCTTTTGCCTAGACAGCCTAGGTTGTTGGTTGGACAGGCTTATTTGTTGGTTGGACAGCCAAAGTTATTGTTTGGACAGCCAAGGTTGTTTGAACATTCTCTATGAACATTTTATCGTGGCCCATGTGTTTGATCAAAACCTAGAGTCCGACAGGGCCAGCATAAGAAAGGTCGTGCCGCAGTATTTTCGGAGGCGCGTGGCAGGGAAGAGTTTGGGCTGATCGAGCTTCAGCTCCGCCAACTATTTTCCTCTTCACAAACAACTCTATCTTCATTTGTCTCAAAGTCCGTAAAAACAGAGTCGCCAGCAACTGTTTACCTATTGAAAAAAAAAAAACAGAAACCGCTTCACAAATCGACCAAAGGTTACCGTTGCATCTGCTCTTTGGTCCTTGCCTATTCCCACCTTTACCCAGGCCTAGATCCACACCTCCGGGTCAGCAATCGTTTTGACGACCTTGTCATTTACGGTACTTTCCTGCTGAAAGTGAGACATCTTTTCTCTCCAGAACCAGTCGAGGTTGTTGGCAGCCTTTCCGCTCCATATGTTAAACACATTACAGGCGACCCCCAACCGCAGCACAATTTCTTGTTGCCACATGTCACTGGGCTCCAACGAAGCCACTCCCACACCCTCCACGGCTAGTACAACGGCCGGGGACGGTGTGGGTCGCCAGCACCTCCTGCCCACAAGTCTTGTGATCAGAGCACACACCGCCAGATGCTGCTCTTTCATTGGTCGGTTAACATTGATGGCCTTGAGTTGGGCCTTTTCAATATAGGTGTGGTTGTCGAGCAGCACCTGAGGGCAGGAAGCATAAATATTGCATCAGTAGAAATACAGCTAAAAACGTTGCCTATGCCCGTCTTGTTTAGCTTTCTTACAAAATGCTGCGTCTGTATTTCACTGCATCATACTCAAATGCTGTTTAATGTTTATGATCCTATATGAATATCAATTTAGTCAGCATGCAGCCGGCCAGGATATAGTATGGCACCTTGTCCAAAACAGTTGGGGGGGATAATACTGAGTAAAATGTGCTCATCCGTACAATTGTTTTAATAAATTAACAGCACTTGTGATAGCACTTGAGTAGCGGCAACCCATTAAGTAAAGCCAAGACAAAAAGACATATTTATAGTTGTTATAGCTGTTCGGGAAATCAGTAATAGCTCACCACTGGCTCGTAACCGCAGGTTGTTTTATTTATAGTTGTTATAGCTGTTCGGGAAATCAGTAATAGCTCACCACTGGCTCGGTGCTCCTCATTAGCTCACTATTGATCCATAGCTCCGCTAATGTTTACCGATGGCTCATAGCTCCACGTTAGCTCACTGCTGCGTTGTATCACCAAGGTTGACTGGATCCATTGTGACAAGCTGCTCTTGTATGACAGAAAATAGATGCTGATATGAGATGCAGCGATGACCTGATGGTAATGGTGACCTGATGTGACCTGATGAGACCTGACCTGATATGACCTGACCTTGTGTCACACCACGCGATCGACGCCGGCACCGGATGCTGGTTCGTGATTGTTTGTGTGTGCGTGTCTGCTGGTGTGCGTTTGTGTTTCTCAAAGGTTAAAGACTCGCCGGTCGCAATGTTCATATCCGTGTGTGTTGACAGTGTTTTATTGGCGGCGACAAACAATACAAACAATGTTTGTTACCGCTTGATATCGTTGGCCCGTTTTACACATTGTGACTGATATATCGTCCCAAACTCGATCATGTCGTACACGGTCGTCCATAAACAGCTTGGTTTGCGGTCGCCAAGATGGAAATAGAAGTTGCATAATGCTACATAGTTGAACTGTGGGTTGAATACAAGGTATGCCCTGTGTATTGTACTAATGACGTCGATTGCTCATGCTGTGTACTTACCTATATTTGTATGTTGATGATGTTAATACAATGATTCAGAACATTGGACAACGGCGTCTCTTTCCTTCTGGAATGCTCAGCTTTATTTAGTGAGGTGTGCTGTCGTGTAGGGACCAAATTTTCAGATGCTGACATAGCTACACTTGAAATAAGGGTTATCAGTAACTTTGACTGCTGAAGTGTAGTTTTTCCGTTGATAGCAATAAAACGATTTCTTATTCAACGTGTTGATAATCGACCTAGCTTAAACTGTAATGCCAATCGTTCATGTCAGACACTTCTCGTTCGCCAAGCCGTCTCTTTAACTTAGGACTGAAGCAGTCATTCGGCAGCCAGGAAATCGCATTTCCTGACTACCGAAGGAGTCCGTTTTAGACTTTAGGCACGGGGACACATGCATGCTTATCTTTCGGATTCGTGGCGTCGCTCCGTGCCGATTTGGTGAAATGAAGGCATGTTCATTGTTCGGCTCTTCCAAGGACCCGTTTGTTGTGACGATCAAATAGCATGGCATTGAATTAGGTACAGCTGATCTATGGCAATTGCACAGGAATTATTCTGTGGTTATCGATACCAAATCCGTGTTTAAAATATAAATTTATAGAGCAAATGTGTGTCATACACAGATAACAATGCAACTTTTGTTATGACATATATCATAAACAACTTAGTATCAGTGTAGTTATGTGTAGTTACATACCTATATCAGATATGAAGTAGGTAGTCTACGGATGCATATAATCGGTGTGAGACATTTATTTGCTGATTCAGCTGCGATACACGTACACAAAGGAGCGTCACAAGAAAGCTTCACAGCAACCCTTCACAACCCTTGTGCGCACCATCCGATACACCGATTATCTCCGACGACCGCTCTGGGACGCCTGTCGGCCGGCGCCGCGACCGGTCGCCGGGTCACGTGGTGTGACGTCACCACGACCGGTCATCGGGTCACGTGGTCTGACGTCATCACGGGTGGAGTCGTGATCTGACCAACGGGACTCCGTCTGACCGTCGCTGACTGTCCATGGTAAGTGGTGAGTCACCGTTTCCAGGGACATATCTGTAGCAAGGCCTGTACCTAGGTACATAGTAAACGGATGCGCACTTAACTGTACAAAGATAGGCATAGGTATTATAGTCACCGTGGGCATAGGTATTTGTTTGGAATATCCAACCCAGTTTATTCAAATGGCAAGCGTACCATGCTGGGCAGGAATGAACTTTAATCGCGTGTCGGTCTTCGCATGGGAAGAAATTGAAGTTCTGTCTTTTCGCGTAGGTAAGATAGGTCAGACCAAGGGTCCGGCTAAATGTCATGCAATAATGAGTAATGGGTGACTGTACCTAATCCTGGCAGATACATGTTTAAAGCGCTGGATCATGAAATGCCATGGCCCAGTAGGGGTTTTCCGTGGTGGGATAATTCAGCTTTCTGATGCAATTATTATGTCAAGATTGTTAGAAGCAGTTACCTGCATCTGTTAGTCAGCCCCTTTCGAAGTCCTGGCTCCAGCCAACAATTGCTGCCTGTGATTTACTGAACTCAGCGTATTACACCTATTCACCGGGCATTCTACTTTCTTCTACATATCTGCATCATAGCTGGCACCGACGTAATCGTATATTGACTAATACCAGTAAAACGCCTTTTGGGCGAAGAACGAGCGAGCGAGATAGTGAGCCCTGCTCGTGCGGAAGGGCGAAAGGTACTTCCAACGGACTTGTGCAAAGCTCTCTTCTAACCGGTTGCTAGCGGTGTGCCAAATTTGAACACAATTGACCCAGCCGTTTCTGAGATCTGGAAGCGGCATTCTGCACGTGCGCACGTGCAAACGGGGTCCAAAGTGACTTTTGTACGGCACCTTACTAACTGGTCCCTAACCGTGTACCAAATTTGAGCGCAATCGGCCCAGCCGTTTTCGAGATCTGGAAGCGCCCCCTGCACGTGCGCACGTGCAGTATCACCCAAGCCGCAACACATGGGAATGCATTGCCTGGTGGGTGCCTACCTGTATGCCAAGTTTCAGCGAAATCGCCCCAGTAATTACCGAGTTATTGAAATGGGAACACATTTGACACCTCTTATTGTTGTATTTTGCACGTGCACTGGGGGTGACCCACATGCATCGAGAGTATCCTATTTTTGGTAGAAGGGATGCAGCTACCCTATAAAAATTACCGCAAGACAATCGCCCAAGCGGCTGCTGAGATATGAGCCTCTCAAAATCACTACTTTTGCAAAACAGCTTGAACACCCTTGACTTTTCACGTGGCACGTGCCACGATGGTCACTGAGATGTATCAAAAGTAGTCAATTACGGGGCAGAAGGGATGGGGCTACCCAACAAAAAAGACCGCAGGCCAACCGTTCCAGCGGCTGCTGAGATATAAGCCTCTCAAAAGCGTTACAGCCCTGGCCGGGCCGGGCTGCTCATACTGAGATTTTTCCGTTATATTGAAAAGACTTCGCTTCGCTCGCTTCGCGCGCTCGCTCGTAATCACGACCAAAACCACTCATCCAGATGAACTGCAATGCTATAGTTATTCGCTGAAGAACGTCACTACGTCGCTATTATGTGCAGTGGCAGGCTGCAGCAAAGATTCAATTCGCATTCCTTCATCTGAAAATGAAATAGGTCAGCTAGCCCTACATGCCAGCGAGCCTTATTTTCAATGTCTTCAAGGGTCTGAATGGCCATAACGAGTACATCCAATTTCGGTAATTTAGTTTAGCTCGATATGCTTCGCGGCATAGTTCAGCTTTGCATGCCCCAAGGCCCATACAGTGTCTGTGGCGACTTTATACCTAGGCAGGCAGTGTCGTTTATAAGGGAACGGCCGTATAATGACAACAACATAAACACCCTCTGTAGCCTCATCAGTGGCACCCACCCAGCCGTACTTCGAGCCCAGGGTACACTGGTGTTCGGCCTTGGACCGAGCGGTCGCCAGGTGAGCGCCCATCTGCTGGCACCCGGACTGCGCGGAGGAGAAACTAGCGGACGTTGTTCGCCAGGAGATACAGCGGCCGGCACAGAGGAGCCAGCCGTCCGGACAGGCGCAGGGGTCGGTGAGTGTGCCTGAAAACGGGAGCGGGACGTGAGCAGAGGTCAGAGTGGGAGCCTGTGACGATATAGGAGCACAGCTAGGAAGGGTTGAAAAGGGACCCTGAACCGATACGGATGATGTAATGGTAAAACGTCTCAAGGGGAGTCTGGAACGACATGGTAACTTAGTGGCGAAGAGACTTCAGCACAGGACAAAAAGGAAACCTAGAAGGGATACATCATATTGATCATGCGAGAGAAGTCTGGTAGCCAGCCCAAAGTATCCCAGGGATGTTCATGGCGTCACCAGGGCGGGGTCTGGCACATTTTGTTCGCAACCAGACCCGGATGTGCTTAATCTGGATGACCATGCAAACAAATACTGTATTCACTCTGGGTTAACAAATCACGCAACAATACGCACACTGGAACTACTGATTTTCCTTACCTGGACAAGACGAGGGTGTCGTAGTGGTCGACTCCGCTGCCGTAGAAGTTGTCGGTTGTGACGTCGTAGTAGTCGTTACTAAATGAATGCCAACTTCAAACTCAGTTGTCCGGTTTTAATCAAAAGTCTCTACCTCCTCAGTAGATTCTCTTCTATTGTGATCAAATTACACGCCTCATACTCAGCAGAGCAATGTCGTGGACTCGAGAGTCCCTATGTTGTAGTGTTCTGTGCTATGCGCTCGGCGTAGCAGCCGCGGCGTGGTGCGGCCCGCCAGACCGCGCCCCGTTTGCGTGACGTCATCCGCCCTGAGGCGGTGCGCCCGGTCACCGGGCGCGGCCGGCTGCGCCCGGCCAGTGAGCAGTGGGCGTGCCTGAGCGCCGGGTGTGTGAGGCCTGAGAGTTGGAGACGAGCTGCAATACAAGTTCAGCAAACATTACATTCGTAGGTTATATGCTTTAATCTGATCAAACCCGCGCCTCGTCTTAGCTGAGCCCAGGAGACTAGATGTACTTGGCTCAGGAGACCTATGTCACGCACCCAGGGGACGCTTTACCCCGAACTCAGGAGACATATGTCACGACCTGAGAAGACGAGCTATATCCTGGACTCAGGAGAGCAATGTACCGGACGCAACAGTTCATATATCACGGCACCCAGGTCCCAGGAGGCGCCCGAAGTTGAGAGCTCATCCGGAACGAATCACAGAAGTCCAGCTCACGCTGAGCACTGGCGTGGACTAACCCGCTCAGCCCACCGCTATCGACTCGAGCTTCCCCGTGCTGAGGCTGGCTCTCCTTTGAACGGGTACCATGGTGCCCGGACGAAAACAGCCACTCAGCCGGTCCCGCCCACCGAGTAATTTTCCTGTAAGCTTCGATGGTTGACATGACAAGTACTTTTTATAGGTAAGTAACTACAATAATTTTATAGATATCAGCATAAAACCCCTAAAATGCTAGGGATTTGCCTAGGTAAACTTGTTTGACACCCTACACAAAAACGAGTTAGATACCTTTTCGAAAATCGGACGCCCAACGAATCATTTTAAATATCTTGCGCGACCGAGAATGGATCGGCCTTCAAACTAGTGACCGAAACAAGGTGATAAGTAACAAGTGCTGGGGACCATAACTGTAATCTAAAAAAAAAAAAAAACATTCGCAAGTCCCAACCTCCTCGTATTTCGTTTATACAGGTATTGCTGCGAGTTTTGTTTGTTTCGTTATGAGGAAAAGTTTTTTTTTTAACGGGTTATAATCAATTTATATCACGTTTTGTAACCTCCGGATTTCCATTCAGGCGACGACGTCTCCTGCCATCTAGCAGGTGGAGGTGAAAATACTCTTGGAAAAAAATACTCTTGGTGAGCGCTGCGTATACCATTCAGGAAAGCAATCTTGAAAGAAATCTTGCCATTCAGGCGAAGTCTACTGACAGCTAGCAGGCGGAGGTGATAATACTCTTGGTGAGCGCTGCGGTACAGTATACCATTCAGGCGACGCGTCTACTACCATCTAGCGGGCGGAGGTGAAAATACCCTTGGTAAGCTGAGTGCTGCGGTACAGTATACCATTCAGGCGACGCGTCTACTGCCATCTAGCGGGTGGAGGTGAAAATACTCTTGGTGAGCGCCGCGGTACGGTATAATAATGTAGTAAAACAACAACTAAATGACAGTCAAGCAAAAAGTTACCGATTGTTTTGGCTTTCCGCACTAAGAAAGAAACTACAGCGCCCTTGAACAACAAATTGTTTCAATTTACTACTCGAACAACACATAGCACATCCTACTATACTACTATGCCCGTTATTTCTGTGAACCCGCCCCGTCTCGCCGGCCGACGTCCACGGAGCCCACAGGAGCAGCGGCAGGACGGACGGCCGTCTTAGACGTCAGCTACCGTTCAAACCAAGGGAGGGAGCTTGCTTGCTTGCTTGCTTTATGGGTGTCGGCCTGCCGCCAGGGGCGATTTCGGCCGTGTTGTCATTCTCGGTTGGACTTGTCTAGGAGGCCTAGGAGGCAGGCCTCCTGCGATCAGTGATACGCCAGCTGAATGTCCTTTGGCGTGGCGGTAACGGTTGGCGTGGACAGCGCACAGGTTGATGTCCTCGGGGGGGGGGGGGGGGGGGGCCGGCCAGATAGGCTTCGCCGGCCTTTTGCAGAGCCGCAACGGCATCGCTCCGGATGCGCAGTTTAGTGGAAGTCCTTTCAGCTGTGGTCTCTGAAAGGACTCTGTAGTTTGTTTTTCATCATTTTATTATATATATTTTTTTCATCATTTTTTTTTGTTTATATATTTTTGTGGGCTTTATTATGATTTTTTTGTGGGCTTTTTTTTGTTTTGTTTTTTTCTCTCTTCTTCTTTTCTTTTATTTTGCCTCTTTTGCCTCTTTTGCCTTTTTTGATATCTTAGACACATATTTTTACACACAATCAACAGTCACACTCATACAAGGAACATGTACAAATTGACACTTCGGTGATAAAAAATATCATTTTTTATTTTTTATTTTTTATTTTTTATCTTTTTTTTAATAATTTTTTTTTTATTTTTTTTTTGTATTTTTTTTTTCCATTTCATTTTTTTTATATATTTATTTCTTTTTTCTCTCTCTCTTGTTGATGCGTGGGGGGGGGCTGACCCGGAAGGTGAGCGGCACGTCTCGAAGTTGGAGGTGGCGCCGCCCCCGCCCCCCAGGCCAGCCCGTGCTCCTTCTTTGTTGATGCGTGGGGGGGGGGGGCAGCCCGGGAGGCGAGCGGCAGATCTCGAGGTTGAAGACGGTGCCGCCCCCGCCCCCCGGCCGCCCCATGGTTCCTTCTTTGTTTGTGCGTTCCTGCCGGCCCGGGAGGCGAGCAGCAGGTCTCGAGGTTGGAGACGATGCCGCCCCCGCCCCCCAGGCCGGCCCGCGGCTCCTCTGTTGTTGATGCGTGGTGGTGGGGGGGGGGGGGGCGGCCCGGGGTGCAAGCGACAGGTCTCGAAGTTGGAGTGAGCCAAGATTACTTTACTACCTCCGAGCTTTACTGCAGGGACCGAGCTATGTCTCGACGCACACCGGGGCCCAGGGGAAAAACAAAACAGAATAAGGATCGCGGAAGGAAGGAAAATAAGGAATCGCGCAGTGGCGCACACACTAGCGGCTCCAGAAGGGCACTTTTGGACGCTGTAGAGGCATATCCCCACTTCAAATTCCAAAAACGCCTCTATCGCAAGGTGGACAGGGGACATCTAGGGAATGGTCAGAGCCTTGCGCCTGTTAACATTTTAGTACGTTAGGGCCTATCAACACTCAGTGAACATTGAACAAGGATACAGATGGATACAGATATCCTGCGGATTCATATACTATCTTTATCATGCCTCCACCCCCCATCTACGCAGTATTTTGGTGATAAAGCTAGTCATCCCTAACCAGACCTGATCCCTATGATTAACTAAGTTCAACCGGTGGACTTCTATCAACTTATTATCAATCTTTAGAACACTCAAGGCTTGTAATGTTGTGCGGCGATGTAGCCAAAATAATTGTCTGAAGTCAATGGTTGATTTTTTTCTGTTAACACCCTAATATTGTGAGCTCGGGTCTAACTGCACTGTCCCATTTCCTCGTCAGTGTAAACCACAGCCCATCGTCAGGCCCCAGATCTCTCGTGATATGACCAGTCTGAGTTGGCGGTATGACGACACACAGACTGCAGTGCCGCGGGCGGTATGGCGCCGGCATGGTGCACCGAGACAGGTCACCACGAACGGCCGGACGGTAATGCACCGGCACTGTGCACCACAGCTGTCCAACCGTATATAGACTGTATAGGATAGCATGCGTTACAACAACCAATGTGATGTGAGCGGCGTTTGAAACAGCCGAGATGTGCTAACACCAAATGTATTGAACAGATGAAACTATAAAACATCAACACAACACTCCATGAGGCATACCATTGCAGTATGAGCGAACCATTTATCGATAGGGCCCAGTAATACAGCGAATACATCTAAACACAAGGTTATTTAATACCGTAGCGCAATGTCATCGAGTCGTGTGCGTACGATTAAATTCAAAATTGATCAAGCGGCATGCACCAACGCCCCTAATCAACGATCACAGCCAACAGTCACATTGTCATAATAAGTTGATCCAGAGGCAGTTACATGCATTATAAAATCACAACAGGCTCGTAACAACCACCCCGCCTTTACAGCTACACTCATATCAGCTGGTCACCGTGCACCTCTCACTGTGTTTCCTCAGGTCACCGGGCGCCACAAATCCCTTACCACACCGCTCACACCTGTGTCGGTAGTCGTGTGTGTGCATGACGATGACGTGGCTCCTCATGTTCGACTGATCCGTGAACCGTGCCGGGCAGAAGGAGCACCCGTACGGCCGCTCCCCCGTGTGAGTCAGCATGTGTCTGGTGAGGTCCGCCTGTGTGACGAAACGGGCCGAGCACACCTGGCACCGGTGCGGCTTCACTCCGTTGTGTGACTGCATGTGTCTGGTGTAATTAGACAGGATGTTAAACACGGCGCCACACTGCTCACACTGACGCACCTTCTCCCCGGTGTGGATCCGTCTGTGATCTGTTAGGTGACCGTTCCGTGTGAACGCCTTCCCACAGACGTCACACACGTACGGTCTCTGGCCGGTGTGTGTACGGCGGTGAGTGGTCAGATGACCGCGCTCAGTAAACGTCCTGCCGCACTCGTCACATCGGTGGGGCCGCTCTCCCGTGTGGGTGAGGCGATGGCGACTCAATTTACACACATTGTTCGTCGAGTACTCACACCACTCACACTTGTGCCGTCCGTTCCTGCCGATGTGACCGTGCCATGTCTTCACATGCCTGTCCAGCCGCTCCTGTCCCAGACAGGCGTAGTCGCAGTGGACGCAGCGGACCGTGGAGCCACCTGGCGAATGACACTGATTACCATATACCAACATACATGGATGTATGTGCGTGCTATCAACATGTGACTTTATGTGCAGTTTGTTGAAGCTGTGCGCTTGTCTGTCTACTTATCTATTAGATGAGACGGCCAGTAACATAGATGTCGCCCCAGCCAGTCTGCCTTTGGGGATGGCAGTCAACCAGTTATGCCTCGCAGAAATATAACGTTTTCCAAGTGTTTTACTGATTGGCCAACTACTGAGCATTTTGTAATATATTTATTCTATCGAAAATGCTATATTCGGTCGTTCACCTGACACGAAGGCTGCTGGCGGCGGGGCGGCGGCCGGAGCCTTCCTGAACGTCTGCACGTTGATGTTGAGCTCCCGGGCGTAGGCGTCTCCGTAGTAGACCAGCAGCTCGGAGCCCTTCACAATCGGCTTGTACGTCCTGTGGCCATGACAAACGGTGAAACTATGAGTCGGAAAGTGACGAGTGATAAATATTGTGCGCACTCACGCTAACAATGAACGTACCGAATAAAATCACCACTGCCAAAAAGGGTCACAGTGCAATAAAAATTGGCACATCGGACGGATGACGATCATGGCGAGAGCAATACAGCTCAGCTGTCATTGTTACTTAGTAATGTTCCAATAATTCAACAGTTGTTTCTGACTGCAAAGTATGTACCAGCATCCACTGACCAATGAGGCCGATAACTGTACAGCTGAATTACAGCTACCGTGAGAAGCAGTGCACAAGTTACTATAATGGGGCAAGGTCTGCGCTAGACACGTTCACCCTACCTGTAGTACATCTGGCCCTTGTACTGGAAGGCGATCAGGTTCTGCTCCTGCTCGAAGCGGGCACAGTTGACCAGTCGCAGCCAGTTGCTGGAGCTCGAGTCGCCGGCGTTCACGTAGTGGTGCACGCGGCGACACTTCTTGATCTGCAAAACCGTTAGTGTGCATCAGTCAATACTCAATGGCCGTTTTAGCATTTAATTACGTACTTACTCGTACAACACAAGAAGTTAAGAGTCACTAGTTATCGAGGGTGTCAGCATCACAGAGATGTTGAAGACTGTACTTCTTCATCTACGACAGAAATGTCAACCAGACACCGGCTTTTCGAACACCAAACCAGTAATACGACTTGGGGGTCTGGGTGTTTCACTTCGTTCTGTTCATGAACCACACCTAAGCAGTGCACACACAAAGCACAAGCACACACAAAGATCTAAACTGGCTAAAAATTGATTTCCTCTCAATTTCCCTGGCTGGTTCCATGTTTGTTGTTTCCCGATAAGCGCGATCGATATTTAGTTTCCAAAATACATCCCACGCAGACCCGCCCCAGACCCGCCGCTCTCTCACCTCCCAGCTGTAGCCCGAGTCGGTGGCCTGGCGTCGGTCGGCGGTGACGATACCCTCGTAGGGACCGAACCTCAGCCGCGCCGGCAGGTCCTTCTCCGTCCAAATGCCTGTGTGGACCGTGGGAATACAGGAGTAACGTTGGTGAACTGTCATAGACTAAACACAGCTGCGGCTCAGTCTGGTGAGGGCCGAATGCAAGCGGTCGGATTGTCATAACGAATACATGTCAGCAACAGGAGATTCAATACGGTGGTACGGAAATGACTGAGAAACTAAGGAAACTGCATAACAGCGACTTATTGACGCTCCATTAGAGCAATATCTATCAAAACAGTCGTAAAATATCGTAAGGAAATAAATCAGGGCCTCTAAATGCGCAGTTTAAATAATGAGGATGTTACCGGTGTTGGCTCCGGGGATTTTGGACCGGCCCGGGTTGAGGAACTCGGGACGGGTCTTGATGTCTCTCTCAGGATCGCCAGTGTCGAACGGGACCTGTGCACGTATGTTCTGATGATCACAATAACCAATCAACCGCTGAAACTTACTAAAATGTTTGCAAAACAAAGACGACAGAGCAGTTTTTTCGACTGATGGTGTTAAAGCAGGGCGCATTGTAGTATCACAAACGTAATAATTACCAAATCAAATGCCTTCTTTACGGCGAGATGAGACAAAATAACAAGCTGTGAGAAAATCACGGTCGCAGTGAGGCGCGACCCGCGCTGCAGAGCCGCACGATCGAGCTGAAAGCGCCCTGCGTCGCCGCCTGGGTGGCGCAAAACGCAGCGGCGGCGCGAGGACCGAGACTAGAAGGCCTTGACCGAGGCCGGTGGCGTGATGAAACCACCCCACCAGCGCGCACCAGCGAGGCGGCACGGTGTGGTAATCTACGCACTGGCACAGCCCGACCCGTCGGGACAGAGCGGCGGCGAAACCGGGTCAGCGTGGGACGACACAGCGCGCCGCACCTAAAGCTGCGCCACGCGGCGCGCGCGTGCTCTCTTCCACATTTACATTATGCAGTTGATTGTATTAATTGCACGGCCTTGGATCGGAACAGGTATACTTCGTTGTAGCACTGTATAACATATGATTGTGCGACTTGACGCGCGCGTTTCGTCGACGGTTAGAATATATAGATTATTGTATTTAAGCAGTAAACACTGCAATGGAGTGTAACAGTTCTTATTCTCTCAAAGTAGTATAAGCTAAGACAGAAAATAGGTGCAAACCTGGAACACGGATCGTATTATAATGTTCGATATACCGACTGCAAGATCTATCGCACACATAGGGTGAGATATGCAAGAGACAAAACTGACGTGTGTCACGGAATGTTCGGTACTTTACATGGGTTACTGGTTTCCCAAAGGAAAAGCATATTGCGAGTTACATTATTAGTAATGGTATTAAATGCGTTTCAAAGAAGGCAATGTACCATTACGATAAACAATACGGGCCTTCTGGTACAATAAACAATAATGAGGTACCGGGTCGCATTGTTTATTGTAATGATATTAACGGTTAAAGGGACCCTCCCACCTTCAAAAAAGTTAATGAATTGGCAGGAAAGTGATGTCGCTCGGTTCAGAAAGAGCGAAAACGAATATCTACCAAATTTCATCGAAAAATATTCACCGGTTTTCAAGATATTAGACTTTTACTTTTGTTTACTTTTTGGGATCTCCGCTGTTCCTAGCGACTTTATTTGAAAGTGCGGCATTTGTTGCGCGCAAAGCAGCATATACCACCGCGTGCTACCAAACGTTTTAGTAAAAGATTTAAAAATCGTTAGATCTCCGCTAACGTCACAAATTCTAAGGGGGCATACCAATGCACTAGCCCCTTAGAATCCGAAAACTGCAAGTTTGAAATTCCATATCTCCGAATTAAAGCATTTGTCGATGTTGTGAGTGCCCAAACCGGTATTTGCAGGCCATGGCCACCAATTTGGCTATCTCAACTCAAAACTAATGTTAAGGTGGGAGTGTCCCTTTAACAAAAGGTGCGCTCGTCCATCCAGTGTGACATTATTGATATCTGGTATTCTATATGTACCTAAACCTGTCGCGGCTTTAGGATTTTGTGCGTTAGCTCTTCAAATGTCGTTCCAATCGCGGATAAGGAAGGGTTCTTACAACCACCCATGTAGTATATGTATCACATATGTTGGTGCATTATTTGTATATGTTTTACCGCGGTCCTTCGGATTGTGTGAAAGTGCGCGGGTGCTGACGTCACACTGCGTGTGACGGTATAAAAACTCGCGCGCGGCTCAGGGTCGGGGGCTCGCTCACTTTGGGGGACTCTCGCTGGCACTCGCCCGACTCGACTCGGCCGGGGCAGTGCTTTTGCTCGACCTCGCCACGCTGCGATGTGAGTACCGGTGGGACACCGGTCCAGTCAGGACCTGTTGTGCCCGAGTGACGCGGCAGTGTTTTCGTCACTGCGCGTGTAGCGGGTAACATTGCGCCTGTCTGCCTATTGCCTAGTAGCTGTACTTTTGCCGTACTTGAATCTAATCTCATGTCTATAATAGCCTGTAATGTAATATACCTGTTCCAAGGCAAAGCAAATTCTTTGTAGTTTGTAACGTTTACGTCTGAAAGAGACGATTGCTTGAAGAAGTGGTGCTAAAAATAAACTTTCATACTCCTAGACAAACGACCTGCTCAGCAGACACTTCATGCGTGAAGCCAAGCTGGCAAAGTAAAACAATAAAACTCACAAAGCAAAGAAAGCGCGAGCTGAAACATAGCTTGTAAAGATCACACACGAAACTGTTCGTCAGGAGGGCTATAAAGTACATATAACTAGCAATGCCATCAAAGTGTATATGATAACATATAGGTACACACTACACATAGACCAATGGAGCGGTCCCCTCCCGAGTTCCGTACCTTGGTGTCGGGTACGACCTCCAGCGGACCGTGCACAGGACAGTCGCCCTCCCACTCGCGGTCACACTCGTCACAGACTGGAACAACACGAAATAGAGGTTATCTCTATCTGTCAAAAGACTGAAGACTCGGAAACAAGAACACGTATTGCGACCGATACGACCGAGCAGAATGTGGAGACCGACAGGTTGAGTGTTGTTTGTTTATGAGACGGTAGCTGGTTACTCACAGATGTAGTCGTCGTCGTCCAGGTCCTCCTCCTCCCGGTAGTTGACCGTGTTCCGGCGTCGTTTGAACACCTCCCGCTCGGGAGGCTCTGTGAAATTTGACATTACATCACGTCATGCCCGCACACTCAATGTAACGTACGTAGCCACAACAGCACCAGCTGGAATAACATCCAGTTGCTTTCGCATAGAGTGAAGGACAAAGCTTTTGGTCTCACGATAAACGCCAAAACCGATAGTGACCGTAAAGTGGTGTCTAGGACATGCTATTCATACCAGTGACAATGGTGATGACGGCACTTACCTTCCCCCAAGTCCTTGAACTCGGCGATGATGTGGCTCCACAGCAGTTCAGCTTTCGTGTCTACAGCGTGCCGGGCCCTGAAAGTCGCGTCAAACCATACAGTATAAAATGGTCTTAGAGGCTCATTTATTAAGCGATAAAAAAATCTTGAATCTTGACTTGCAGAGGGTGTGCGAAAAGTAAATCGGCCGCCAAACAAACAGAATACGTACACAAACAATACGCCAAAATGTAAACCAAAAGCGCCAGACGTTGTAATTACAGCAAAATATCGCTAGTTTTATAGGTATCGCTAGATATAGATATTAGATAGGTATCTTGAAATTTTCACAATAACACTCGCTGTCATCACTTACTTGAACTGATCCTCGAGCGTAAAGCCGATGAAATCGTACGGCGGCGACGGCGGCCGGTGCGGAGACCGGTCCGCCTCCTTTGCTGCCTCCTCTGTGGTGACCCGCCGCCGCTCCTGCGACGGGACGTCACCGGACACGGCCGAGGAAGCAGCGGGCGCCGTCTGAAATATAGTGACAGGTGCTGATAAGATACCCCAAGAAAGTCAAACGATGACCCTCCAGCCTCGGGTATATTATTGAACGGGAAATGACTCAATAACTAGCAAGTATAAGCAGAAATTACGCCCTAATTAAATACAACCGTATAATTACTACCTTGCCCTACAATAAACAAAACAGGTGAAAAATGATATTGCACCTCTCCGGAGTACAATGTTACATGTACCGTGGTTTGCAGAGAAGATAGCGCACCACCACCCCAACAGTTCCCCACCAACCTCAGCCGATGTCACCGTCGCCGTCCTCTTCACCGGCGGCTGGAACTTGCTCTTGGCGGCGCCACGTCGCACGGTGGAACGCGACCGCCGCTGGGCCGGCCGGACGCATCGCGACGGGCTCCAGTCATCGTCGCCGTCATCGGCCGACCTCGCTGGTCGAGGACGCTTCGGTCGGGCCGGCCGGGGCGGCGGCGGCGGCGGCGGGGCGCGCATGAACGATGGCGGCTGGCCCGCGATGCCTGTGTGGGGACCGACACAAGCACTCAGCCGATAATGGGACACTTAACTGCTTCTCCTGGATTTCTGGCGGAGCCGTCAACCATCCTTAAATGGAGGGCTGGGGCCGTGCTCTAACCAAATGACAGCAGTCTTCGTGTGTATAGGTATGGGGGGGGGGGGAGGGAGGGATTACAGGGCACGCTAACACCTTTCCGGCGTGGCGGACATAGTGCATACTGCATACCTTCCTTTCTCCTAGGTACGACTGCCGCACCGTTCCAGTGGCAACGCCGATGAACAGTTTGGCTAATCATACACAAAACTGGCATTGGCATTGGGTTAATTGGCATCTACTCCTAGGCACGCCTATCTCGGTGGTGTAACCTTGCCTAACCAAAGGCCGAATCATGGCCCTGTACTGTTCATGAACCCCGGCGCACGGCGGTCGCTGACTCGCTGCGGCCGCTGCGGTCAGCCGGGTTGTTGCGTCACGAAAAGGGGCGGAGCTCATGTAGTATGAAGAATGTATGACGTCACCTTGCTGCGGCCGCTGCGATCTCTGCGGCCGCAATCCAGCGACCGCCGAGCCGCAAGAAAACTGATTGCACTGAACTTGGCGCACTGAAGTAAAATAGGCGCAAGCCATGTTGTCATGGAAACGATTTTGTAAACAAATTATCTAGCGGTGTGCTTCAGAGTTCAGTTGTAAACAATTGTCGGAAACTATTTCGGCAGCAGACGCTGTTCATGGAACGCTGCTGCGGCCGAGTGAGTGATGACGTTTCAAAAATGGGCGGGGCTTAGAACGTGCAGCCGGCCGCAGCGACCGCAGACTTCATGAACAGGGCCCAGATCACCACGGTGGTCAAACAGAGCCGGTAAATCAAACCAAATCCTGTTACACAGCCAGTCCTGGGCCGACACAACAGCAAACTCTCATACCTGAGATCTGCATAAATTAGACGATTATAATCTTACTCTCGCTTGTTTAGATGGGACGCCATTTAATTGAGTCCCAGAAAAGCTATTTCTGGCACCTAAAAGCTGACTCGCCCCAAAATTGGTCCTCAGCACCTATTTGGTGGATACCAGCACCAATCATGGAAAATGACCTTAATTAGCTGTTTCTGGCACCTATTCATCGGTACGCCTTACTCTTTTTTCTGAATCTGGCACCTAAATGCTGAGCGTAGCACCAATCTAGTAGAAAAATTAACTACTGGCTGGTAGAATCATGTTGTTCTGGTATAATGACCCCTGGAGTCTAGTCTAAAGGTTGCCAGTGCAGCTACACTCTAAGACAGCCCCGTAGTGATCTCAGCATTGTATATGACGTTTAAGTAAGCAAATAATATTGATTTGTTTGAAAAACAATGTCATTCAAATATTTAAAAGTATTTATTTGTAATGCTTAAAGGGAAACATTTTGTGAGTAATTGTCTCGATTTTGACCATTAAAACGGTGTATTTTTTGACGTCATCAAATAGCTCCAAAAAAGAAATGTAATGTTTTCATTCCGTTCAAGGCCGCTGAAGAAACGCGGGATCTTGCGTGGGACATTGTCCGTTGTTTGCCGCGCAGAGTTGTGCCGTGGTTGTGCCTTTTTCATCCGTTTCTTACTTATGTGCGCATGAAGCTTTGATTTTGTTTTTGGTTATTGTGTGGCCGGTCAGTCAAACGCCCCTGTAGAAACCGGATGCTGCGTTTGATCGAGATGGAGTCAGACGATGATTGCAGAAAGCTAATAATATTGAAAAGAGGGCCGGTTGCGTGGCATGTCTGTTCAGAGTTGACATTTTGCTTTACTCCAGTTTATGACCTGAGAGCCTGGCTGGAAGTGACGGATCCAAACTTTTCACGTTAAAATGGCTGAGGGTGCAATAATCTCTACATAGCGGGCTGGTATAGGAGCGTCTTGCTATGCTGCACCATAGCTGGCTAGTGATTCTCTTTTGGCTAGAAATGGCATTAATCATTATCTCCACTGGCGAAAATGGCACTTGACATCACCGAATGCAACGTTCATGTTTGTTAGGATACATAAAATCAGAAAGATTACGCGAATTAGGTAGGCAAACGTGGAATAAAATAGGTGCTGGATGTTTTGGTTTTGGTGCTGAATCAGCAAACAGCAAATACGGAGTTCAACTAGACGATCTGGCAACTTTAGGCTGTGTGGAAGCAATTAGGTGCCAGATTCAGATATTAGGGTCGAATAAGCATTTTGGGGCTGATCAGCAATTAGGTGCCAGAAACAGCTTTTTAGGGACCAGAAACAAATATTCCCCGTTTAGATGTTTTCACAGCCGCTGACACAAAGGCGGTCGATTGGCACCCGGCATCCAGGCTCACTTAAGTCTTCACACAGGGTCACTGCACAGTGTCCCTGCAGGGACATTTTCATCTGAAGTTTGGCCGCCGGAGCAACCACGAGACCTAATTGCACGAGTAGCCGATAGTCGGCGCCACCGTCGCACTCGGCCGCAGGCGCAGCCCACAACCATGAACCAGGTATACTGGCAATTGGCAAAAAATGGAGCTATTATGATATCGTTCGTTGATGTGCTTAATAAATGATCGCCACATAGACAAACAACCTTAAAGGGACCCTCCCACCTTCAAAAAAGTTAATGAATTGGCATGAAAGTGATGTCGCTCGGTTCAGAGAGAGCAAAAACGAATATCTACCAAATTTCATCGAAAAATATTCACCGGTTTTCAAGATATTACACTTTTACTTTTGTTTACTTTTTGGGGTCTCCGCTGTTCCTGGCGACTTTATTTGAAAGTGCGGCATTTGTTGCGCGCAAAGCAGCATATACCACCGCGTGCTACAAAACGTTTTAGTCAAACATTTAAAAATCGTTAGATATCTGCGCTGACGTCACACATTCAGAGGGGTATTCCTATGCATTAGCCCCTCTGAATCAAAATGCTGCAATTTTGAAATTCAATATTTCCGATTTAAGGCATTTCTCGATGTTGTGAGTGCCGAAACCGGTAATTGTGAGCCAGGGACCCCATTTTGGCTATCTCAACTCAAACCTAATGTTAAGGTGGGAGGGTCCCTTTAATGAAGAAAATGACTTATATTTTACTCATAATAACAATCTGAACCCCAATGTCAGCTTCTATATGAAGTTTGGCGCATAACGGCTCGCGTATTTGGAAATTCCAATAACGGGCGTCGTGGAAACTCCGCTCGATGCACTGAACAGACAAAATTGGGCGCCATAGATGGCCTTGATTGGATCCAATCCAGTCGGGGGAGGTTTGGTCAATCGTTGTCATTTTTAGCACATGCCATTTTTGGCAACCATGTGCTAAAAATGACAACGCTATCAGCTATTTTTAGCAACGATGAAGCCGATTTCACTCATCAGCGAGGAAATCACGATTTTGGAAATACAAGCACTGATTTTGGAAAAGAAGTGCTGCCACCTGGTGCAAGAAGAAGAAACCAGCTTTAATATGGCCGTTGTTTGTATGGTAGTCCAACGTTGAAGTATACCCTTTTTTGTGGCCCGAAGTTGGAACTTTAAATTGAAGCATCCGAAAATGATCGATATTGATCGAAATCATGATGTTGATGAAAAAAATAATATGTTAAGTTGAGAGAGTAGGCCATTTTATCCAGATGCGGTGGTTTACTTCTTGAAATTATTTTTGCTTACGACGACTGCCATGTAATGAGGGATAATTAGCAGCCGTCATTAGCAAAAATAATTTCAAGAAGTAAACTACTGCATCTGGATAAAATGGCCTCCTCTCTCAACTTAAAATATTATTTTTTCATCAACATCATGTTTTCGATCAATATCGATCATTTTCGGATGCTTCAATTTTAAGTTCCAACTTCAGGCCACAAAACAAACTACCATACAAATATAACGGGCATATTAAAGCTGGCTTCTTCGTCTTGCACCAGGTGGCAGCACTTCTTTTCCAAAATCAGTGTTTATCTTTCCAAAATCTTGATTTCCTCGCTGAGGAGTGAAATCGGCCTCATCGTTGTCAAAAATAGCAGAATCGTTGTCATTTTTAGCACGTGTGACAAAAATAGCACGTGCTAAAAATGACAACGATTGACCAAACCTCCCCCGACTGAATCAAGGCCATCATCCGCGTAATTTGAATTAGACTGAGACAAAGCTAGGCTCCTCGAGGAGCCTTTGTCTAATTCAAATTACGCGGATAGGTCAGTGTATGGTATATCACGTTTTTTATGATATAAACTAAACATAAATGAACGTAAAAATGGCTAGCTCGGACTTACCAAGTTCAGACAACTTGTCATAGTTGGACTTCATGTTGCAATAAACTTGCTTCTCGAGATCACTTAGGGCTCTCCAGGCGTCCTCGGCAAAGAACTGTCGTATGTGTATAAACTTCTCATCTTCGACATCCATCCTTCGGTCGCAACAGCCAGCAAGGGCGAACAGTACGAAAATAACACAATCGCGATATTATAGGAGCTATATCAACCTATTGCTTTTCAAGATAGATCCTAGCCACCTATTATCGACTCAAGGCCTCCTCCACGCGATCCACTATCTTCAAACACCAATTCAGATCCAAAATCCGTGCAAAATCCACATTATTTGCTGCTGTTTGCTATGCTGTTTACATTTATTTTCATATGTTTTAGGGCCTTGTGCTTACTGCTTACATTCATCTTCTGCTTGAAACCGGAAGATATGTTCAAGATTTCATAGAAATAAGTTTAACATGCATTTCAGTTGTATTTTGTTGAATATCCTGCAATTTTGCCAAAAATTGAATTGAAAAGGAAAATAAATTATTCATTACATGAAATAAAAAAGAATATGAAAAGGAGGGCTATGAATAAGTTTTCAAAAAGCTCTTGAAAAATATACAGCTCCTTTTTAAGGCACTCTTTTTACGACAAAATTGTAAGTTTTCGTGATGGTTTCAGGATCAATAGAAATCTGATAATATGACATAAAATTGCTTTATCCATTTTCAAACGTTTCGACTTTATTCAAAGTCATCTTCAGTGTTAAGATTGACAAGTACACAATTACATGCTGACATAAATATACAAGCAGTCGATGCAGGGTATCAGTCGATGCACATCACACACTTCACAAAAACAAGACATAAAACATCATTCGTGTTGATTCGGTCGTCTTCCTACAGAACGATACTTAGTTTAAACGCAGATGATCGGTCATTGATGGTCGGTTTCGCTTCAAATATGTGTAAAGATTCTAAAATTCGTAAATTGAAGTTTGAGCGTTTTTGATCTATGATTTTGAAATCGTCTATACTGAAGGGGGTGTCACATGCCAAAGAATGATCCCGTACAGACGATGCTACTGGACTGGATAAGAGTTCGCCCGTTCTGTGTGACCTACCCTTGTGTTGACAAACTCTGCTGTGGAGCCTAACATAGGTAGAACCTATGTAAGATCCTTCACACGAAGGACAACTGAACTTATAAACTACAGCAGATCGACACATTTTAGGGATAGAGTCCTTGAACTTGAACAGAGATCCAATAGTGAAGTTGTTTCTGAGAATGAATCGCGGGCTTAGATATGGGTAGTACTTTTGTAGGAGAGCGCTTATTTCATTTTTGAGCTTAATTGAGCGTTTTCCGAAAAACGGCAAAGTGAAAAAGCTTTCGAGTTTTTCAACCTGTGGTTGATTTGTGATAGTAATGAACCTTCTGTTGAGAAACTTGGCAATGGCGGCATCTACCAATGACCTTGGGTAACCGTTATCCAAGAAAAAACCTTTCAGTGATCTTAGCTCTAGATCGAAGAGCTTGTAGCTCGAGCATAAACGGTAGGCGCGATAAATAAATGACTGGATGACTGCCCACTTGATGGAAAATGGGACGAAACTAAAGAAGCTCAATCCTAGTCCGGTAAAGGTAGGCTTGTGGAAAACGGAAGTCTCAATAGAAGAGCCAATACGTTTTATCTTGACATCCAAAAAGGGTAGCGTTTGGTTGGACTCTACTTCTTTGGTGAACTTAATCTTTGGATGCTGCTCGTTAAGGAAGGATAAAAACTTTTCTACATGAGTGACGTGTCGAAAGACCAGAAAACAATCATCAACATACCTCCTATACAGGACAGGACGAAATTCAGAAGGGCAGGTAGTAAGCCAATTCTTCTCATGAAAGCATAAGAAAATGTTGGCAAAGGTAGGGCCAAGTGGTAGGCCCATCCCTACGCCGTCAAGTTGTTGGTACAACTGTCCGTTGAAAAGGAAAAACGAGTTGGTTACTGACAAATCTAACATTGAGCGGAATAGTTTCCGAGGGATGCCACTGACGCTGTCAGTCTGGCTGAAGAGAGAGTTGATAGCTATGTCAACCGTTTCACCTACAGGTATGTTAGTAAACAAACTTTCAATGTCAAAACTGGCCATAACCATATCTTCGGAAAATGTGAAAGTTTTTAAATCCATGACGAACTCGTAGCTGTTTTTAACGGTAAATTCATTCTCAGTAAGGGGAGCAAGAATTGGAACTAAGAACTTCGCGAGGGCGTAAGTAGCAGTGCCACAAGCTCTGAAAATGGGACGAAGAGGTAAGTTCGGTTTGTGGATCTTAGGTAGACCATATAGGATACCTGGCGAGGACCCAGACGCATACAGTTCGTTGTACGTATGTTCGGTAATAGCACATGCTTTTTTCAACTTGCTGAGCAGCCTATTAACTTTATCTTCTACACGTAATAACAGTTTGTGAAGTGGCTCATTCACAAGACAAAACTTAGTGCGATCTGACAGTATCTTTGTAATCTTTGCTAGATATTGAGCTTTATCTAAAATCACGACCCCCCTCCCCTTGTCAGGTCTAGTTACCACAATAGAAGAGTCAGATGCAAAATCCTTCAAAGTCTTGACATCATTTTTGGAAAATATTGGTGAAAACACTCTGGACGGACGAAACGTGTTGAAAAACTTGTAACTCACGGTACGAATCTGCTGCTTGACATCTTGAAAATCAAATCTTGAAGGGAGTGACAAAGACGATAACTTCTGGACGAGTGTCTCGAAATGAAGGAAATATCCATGAAAGCTGATCTTCCACACAGGTAGCTTAAATTCTAAGCCAAATGCAAGTAGCTTGTAAGCTTGTTTTTGTGAAGTGTGTGATGTGCATCGACTGATACCCTGCATCGACTGCTTGTATATTTATGTCAGCATGTAATTGTGTACTTGTCAATCTTAACACTGAAGATGACTTTGAATAAAGTCGAAACGTTTGAAAATGGATAAAGCAATTTTATGTCATATTATCAGATTTCTATTGATCCTGAAACCATCACGAGAACATTTGTACGATATCATCAAACGTGACTATGGAAGACCGGTACTCAAGCGTGTCTTTCTACACACAAGTACTCTTAAGAAGAAAGAAAAGTGTGACCTGGATCTAGATTTTCTACTTACCTGTAAGACGTACGAGATTTTCCCAAAGTTTCTGCGCTTTAAACTGTACAAGAAGTCCCTACAATCTTCAGCGTTTTACAAATCATGGCAAAACAAATTACTCGACCAAGAAATACAGTTCAAAAGGAAACGCGCTGAGAAGTTGAAGCATGACTGTGATGCTCAGCGTGGAGATCTCAGGAAGACTCTTTCTCTCTTTAAGTATTACTGGCTTCTGAACATTACCCGAAACATTGTAGCTACATTTCGGAAGAATCATGAGGCTGTTCATCATCGGAAACTACACAGAATCGGAATTGACAACAGTCTACGACCTTGCGATCCCGATAGAGTCATTTTCAACTTTTCATCGAAGCCTATACCAACTCGGCTCAAGACCCTACTTGCATTTGGCTTAGAATTTAAGCTACCTGTGTGGAAGATCAGCTTTCATGGATATTTCCTTCATTTCGAGACACTCGTCCAGAAGTTATCGTCTTTGTCACTCCCTTCAAGATTTGATTTTCAAGATGTCAAGCAGCAGATTCGTACCGTGAGTTACAAGTTTTTCAACACGTTTCGTCCGTCCAGAGTGTTTTCACCAATATTTTCCAAAAATGATGTCAAGACTTTGAAGGATTTTGCATCTGACTCTTCTATTGTGGTAACTAGACCTGACAAGGGGAGGGGGGTCGTGATTTTAGATAAAGCTCAATATCTAGCAAAAATTACAAAGATACTGTCAGATCGCACTAAGTTTTGTCTTGTGAATGAGCCACTTCACAAACTGTTATTACGTGTAGAAGATAAAGTTAATAGGCTGCTCAGCAAGTTGAAAAAAGCATGTGCTATTACCGAACATACGTACAACGAACTGTATGCGTCTGGGTCCTCGCCAGGTATCCTATATGGTCTACCTAAGATCCACAAACCGAACTTACCTCTTCGTCCCATTTTCAGAGCTTGTGGCACTGCTACTTACGCCCTCGCGAAGTTCTTAGTTCCAATTCTTGCTCCCCTTACTGAGAATGAATTTACCGTTAAAAACAGCTACGAGTTCGTCATGGATTTAAAAACTTTCACATTTTCCGAAGATATGGTTATGGCCAGTTTTGACATTGAAAGTTTGTTTACTAACATACCTGTAGGTGAAACGGTTGACATAGCTATCAACTCTCTCTTCAGCCAGACTGACAGCGTCAGTGGCATCCCTCGGAAACTATTCCGCTCAATGTTAGATTTGTCAGTAACCAACTCGTTTTTCCTTTTCAACGGACAGTTGTACCAACAACTTGACGGCGTAGGGATGGGCCTACCACTTGGCCCTACCTTTGCCAACATTTTCTTATGCTTTCATGAGAAGAATTGGCTTACTACCTGCCCTTCTGAATTTCGTCCTGTCCTGTATAGGAGGTATGTTGATGATTGTTTTCTGGTCTTTCGACACGTCACTCATGTAGAAAAGTTTTTATCCTTCCTTAACGAGCAGCATCCAAAGATTAAGTTCACCAAAGAAGTAGAGTCCAACCAAACGCTACCCTTTTTGGATGTCAAGATAAAACGTATTGGCTCTTCTATTGAGACTTCCGTTTTCCACAAGCCTACCTTTACCGGACTAGGATTGAGCTTCTTTAGTTTCGTCCCATTTTCCATCAAGTGGGCAGTCATCCAGTCATTTATTTATCGCGCCTACCGTTTATGCTCGAGCTACAAGCTCTTCGATCTAGAGCTAAGATCACTGAAAGGTTTTTTCTTGGATAACGGTTACCCAAGGTCATTGGTAGATGCCGCCATTGCCAAGTTTCTCAACAGAAGGTTCATTACTATCACAAATCAACCACAGGTTGAAAAACTCGAAAGCTTTTTCACTTTGCCGTTTTTCGGAAAACGCTCAATTAAGCTCAAAAATGAAATAAGCGCTCTCCTACAAAAGTACTACCCATATCTAAGCCCGCGATTCATTCTCAGAAACAACTTCACTATTGGATCTCTGTTCAAGTTCAAGGACTCTATCCCTAAAATGTGTCGATCTGCTGTAGTTTATAAGTTCAGTTGTCCTTCGTGTGAAGGATCTTACATAGGTTCTACCTATGTTAGGCTCCACAGCAGAGTTTGTCAACACAAGGGTAGGTCACACAGAACGGGCGAACTCTTATCCAGTCCAGTAGCATCGTCTGTACGGGATCATTCTTTGGCATGTGACACCCCCTTCAGTATAGACGATTTCAAAATCATAGATCAAAAACGCTCAAACTTCAATTTACGAATTTTAGAATCTTTACACATATTTGAAGCGAAACCGACCATCAATGACCGATCATCTGCGTTTAAACTAAGTATCGTTCTGTAGGAAGACGACCGAATCAACACGAATGATGTTTTATGTCTTGTTTTTGTGAAGTGTGTGATGTGCATCGACTGATACCCTGCATCGACTGCTTGTATATTTATGTCAGCATGTAATTGTGTACTTGTCAATCTTAACACTGAAGATGACTTTGAATAAAGTCGAAACGTTTGAAAATGGATAAAGCAATTTTATGTCATATTATCGAATTGTAAGTTTCTGATGAAACTTGCGTAATTACAAAAAACAATAACTATTATTTAGCAACTCCTATTTATTCAGTCATTTGTTGCCTGATGGCTTTAAATATGCATCAAAATATGAAAAAACATTATTTACTCTTTGATGACGCAATCAATCATTGACAAATTTAATGTGTAATTCATGCTGATGCTAAAGTCGAGTTCGCCGCACAGGTAATTTTGTTGTATGTTGATGCCTGCCGTAATAGTCGTTGTTGAAGAGTTAGGGCGCGCACTGCCGTAATAGTCGGCAGTCGGTTTTTGTTTATGATAATTGCTGGGTGTGATTGGTAAGTACCTTTTTATTCTTCAATTCGTTTTTGCGATTCATATTTAATTTGTACAGTTTGAAACCCCCACCCCTGGATCTTTCGTCAGCGTTGACGTGCGCTGCAAATTTCGTCATCAGTCGGTGACACACCAGGGAAATAAGCTAAAATTAGAGCGCTCTATTTATTGCTCCCGCTACTTCACCGTCTCCCATAGGGTCCTGTGTTGAGCTGGTGTCGAGGCTCTAAAAATGACGCCGATTTTTGCACCCTTCTCACGAAAACCGCTCGGAGGGCCTCGGACCGCCTGGAAACTAATTGTTCCGCTCTAAAAATTTCATGATCGACGGGAAAATGAATGAGGAAAAGATTGGTCCTGAAATAATTCTGAACTCCTTGTAGAACATATCGAAATATGGCTGCAAACTAGGAGCATGTCAAAATCGACAAAACGATACAAATAAACTTACCGGGATTTTTTTATTTTCCATGCATCTGTGTATGAAATCAGTCGGTTTTTCGGAAAGATAATCTTCTGTTTAATAAATAATTCCACAATGGGGATGTTCGGCTTATTTATGCGCGTATAGTTGCATCATATTCACATTCAGATTCACATTCAGATTCGTTCCGAATATCGATCATTTTCATCGATATTCAGATTCGTCCCGAATATCGATCATTTTCATCGATATTCGCGGCGCGCATGCGCACTGCCAATATCGATGACCTTGAATGCACATTCACATTCGTTCCGAATATCGATCAGTTTCATCGACATTCACATTGGCGGCGCGCATGCGCACTGCGAATATCGATGACCTTGAATGCACATTCACATTCGCGTTCCGAATATCGATCAGTTTGATCGACATTCAGGTTGGCGGCGCGCATGCGCGCTGCGAATATCGATGACCTTGAATGCACATTCACATTCGCTGCGCGCATGCGCACTGCGAATATCGATGACCTTGAATGCACATTCGCGCGCGGGAAAACTACGCGGCGAGGAAGGGTAGGTAGCGTTTGGTAGCGTCTAGGGTTATTTGATATTGTTTATTGGTTGTTTTAAATGTTAATATTACCGTGAATGCTAGAGCTACCTTTTCATAAACGTTCAAAGTAAAATATATGATATCAGGCTGCTGCATCCCATGAGCAACCTGCTCTCTATGCCTCGTTCCTTTCTACTTTGGTAAGCATCTACTTTGGAAAGCATGACACATTACTCTTGTCTGTTCTGTCGTACATCTGGTCTGGAGTAATGCATTTTAGCAGAACCTGAAATGCCAGGGGCGCAGGAACTACTTTCCGACTGGGGGGGTGGGGGCACACCATAATAGAGATCAACCTAGGGTACCCCCAAATCTAGTTTTCTCACCAGTTTTAGGCCACTTATTTTTCACCCCTCGGCTTTTTCAACAAAAAAAGAAAACATTTGCAAAAAAGTGTGGTATTCCATCTCAAAGCTGTGGGGGCCCGCCCCCACGGCCCCAGAGTTGGGGGGCAAGCTGCCCCCACTGCCCCCCAGCTCCCGCGCCTATGTGAAATGCTCCGCCTTGAAAAAAGATGTTCACGATTGAGTGTTCGCAAGATCATAGGTTGCGGAACGGGGGGGGGGCTCTGGAGCACCATGCCCCCTTGATTTGGGCATTTTAACAGTAGCCCTATGAGGCGACCAACCTGAGTGTTTGCAAGATCATAGGCTGCGGAACGGGGGGGGGGGGGCTCCAGAGCACCATGCCCCCTTGATTTTGGCATTTTAACAGTAGCCCTATGAGGCGACTAACCAGGAATTCCTCAATCCAGCGGATGAGTGGGGTGTTGAATGTTGATCACTTGCAATTGTAACTTGGCTAGCAGAATAGGGTGGGATACTACGTCAAAGGCCTTGGGGAAGTTAAACGTGATGACGTCAACAGCTTCATCCCCGTCTTAGTGGCTAGAGTCGTTTTACACCAAAAGTGGTTGGTCCATGGTGGAGCGACCTGGTGATTTACATCTGGTGAGTTACTTTGTAATCACTGAAGTGCCTTGGCCCTTGCTAGTCACCGAGAAGGGATGGTGGTTAGAAGGTATTGGGGATAGCTGAAGCCTGAATGTTAAAATTCGTTTTACAGGTCACCGCAGCGTTAAGCTCTCGGACACGACCCGGACCAGAAATGCAGCCCGATGGCGCCGGGGAGCAAGACGGCACCTTCACCAGCCCGCCTGGTAGTGGTGAAGCATCGCCCGAGCGGTCGCGGTGAGGACTGTCTCAACTGTCACCTGGGAAGGGATCATGTTAAAGGTTGGTTATGCTTAATTTTTTCATGTCTAATGTTTCGACTAGATTGTAATGTTAGCTTGTTTCTACATGTATGTGCGTTTAATCGTCTAACTCTAGGCTGAGGAAAAAAGACTACGTGCTTTCGAAAGCTACCGTAAGTAAAAAAGTACCTGGTACCTTGAATATTCATCTACGACACTATCAACCTTTCACGAACCACGTTAGGTTAGGTTTGCTGTGTTATGGCGGTGAAATTGTAATCACTGAAGTGCCTTGGCCCTTGCTAGTCACCGAGAAGGGATGGTGGTTAGAAGGTATTGGGGATAGCTGAAGCCTGAATGTTAACCCTCGCATGTGTAGGGGGGGGTCGGATGGACCCCCCCATGGTTTTTCGCGAATAACTCGCGTAAAAAGCGGCCGATCGCGACGAAACTTTCAGTACCCTCGCATTGATCGATTTTACACCTACCCTGAAAATTTCATGACCCTGACCAAAATGACCTTTGACCTGTGACCTCTTTTCCGAGACCATGTGGCATGTTTGGCCGGAATCGCGATTTCGCGTATGTCGGCTCGCACTAGCCGCGTGTTTGCAAGCTTTTCGTGGTTTCGAACGTTCAAACATGTGATTTGATGTTACTCCCGTGTGTGTCAAGGTCACCTGAAGGTCAGGTCAGGTCATTGACCTTTGGTGACCTCGGGTGACCTCGGTTCACTTTTTCGAGTTTTACATGTTTCTAGGCTAGTTTTTGGGGCAGAATTCGAATTTAGCAACCATTTGAACATTTACGAAGTAGTTTTGGCGACTTCGTAACATGTTACGAAGCTGTCAGAGGCGGTTGACACGTACTACGAATACCCGTCACGACGCCTACTGGTTGACCTGACCTGACCTGACCGGACCCGGTCTAAATGCTTCAAGACATCATCTGTGATCAAAACTAACACGATATTCGTGATCAGCACCCCGAAAAACCCCTTAGTAGCCACACTTTACGACTTTCTAACAGGTCCCGATTTTCCCGACTTTGGGTCATTGACCTGACCTGGAAGGTCAACCAATGACCTAGGACCTTAAAATTGGGTATCATCGGCTTCCTCTCGTCACGGGCAACACGCTCGTTTTTTCTGCGAAGCTCTAGCTCGATCAGGGGCCAAACGGCAAGGGGGGGGGGGTCCAACCGTCCAACCGACCCCCCCCCCTACACATTAGAATCTGGCAAACGCCGCACACATGCGAGGGTTAAAATTCGTTTTACAGGTCACCGCAGCGTTAAGCTCTCGGACACGACCCGGACCAAAAATGCAGCCCGATGGCGCCGGGGAGCAAGACGGCACCTCCACCAGCCCGCCTGGTAGTTGTGAAGCATCGCCCGAGCGGTCGCGGTGAGGACTGTCTCAACTGTCACCTGGGAAGGGATCATGTTAAAGGTTGTTTATGCTTAATTTTTTCATGTCTAATGTTTCGACTAGATTGTAATGTTAGCTTGTTTCTATGTCCGTTTAATCGTCTAACTCTAGGCTGAGGAAAAAAGACTACGTGCTTTCGAAAGCTACCGTAAGTAAAAAAGTACCTGGTAACTCGAATATTCGTCTAAGACACTATCTACCCTTCACAAACCACGTTAGGTTAGGTTTGCTGTGTTATGGCGGTGAAAGTAGGCTCTAGGCATAGCCATAGGTGTAGGAACAGGGGGGACGGGAAGGCCGGTGCCCCCCCCCACTTTTCATAGTGTGGGGGCCAGTAATGTTAACTGCCCCCCCCCCCACCAGTTTTTGCCAAACATTAATGTATTTGTAGGTACCACCCCGAAGAACAAACTTGACGGTTCTCCGGCCTGCCCTTCCATGACGATTTCCATTTGTGCTTCATCGTTATTGAGTGCAATTTTCCTCCACCCAATGAAAGGAAATTTTGTCAGAAGCAATAAGTGGCAGCTTAGAGGGCAGCGCGTGCTGCAAAGAGAGACAATACTGGCGCAGCAGAATGCGTAAACGGCGTAAACTAACAATTTATGTTAGGCAGCCTTCCATTGGTTGATCGGTTACTGGCATAGGCGTAGGAACAGGGGGCAGGGGGCCATGGTCCCCCACTTTCGAATGGGGGGCCAGCAATGTTAACTGCCCCCCCCCACACACACCTTTTGCTGACTTTTCACTTCTCACGTTTCACGCTCGCTCGTAATAAGAATGTTTTTGGATGCTTCTGGAATTCGCATGTGTGCCAACCAGTGGCGGATCCAAGGTGGGGTCACATGGGCCATGCCCCCTTGGGGTCCGGGGGCACTACAGGCCTACCAGGGGCACCACCGACCTATCAGGGGCACCACAGACATGACAGGGGCACCACCGGCCTGTCAGGAGCACCATCGGCCTAGCAAGAGCACCACAGGTCTGCCAGGGGCACCACAGGTCTTCCAGGGGCACCAAAGGCCTTCCAGGGGCACCACCGGCCTCGCATGGGCACCTTGGGCCTGTCAAGGGCACCACGGACCTGTCAGGAGCACCTCAGGCTTGTCAGGGCCCAGGGGCACCATAGTCCTTTCAGGAGCACCACAGGCCTGTCAGGGGCACCACAGGCTTGCCAGGGGCACCCACTGGCCTCGCAGGGGCACCCTGGGACTGTCAGGGGCATCACGTGCCTGTCGGGGACACTTCAGGCTTGTCAGCAGCACCACAGTCCTGTCAGGGCCCAGGGGCACCAGCGGCCTAGCAGGGGCACCACGGTCTTGCAGGGGCACCACCGGCCTCGCAGAGGCACCATGGGCCTGTCGCTGGCACTTCTGGCTCGTAAGAAGCACCACAGTCCTTCCAGGGGCACCACAAACCTGCCAGGGGCACCTGCGGCCTAGCAGGGACACCACAGGCCTGTCAGGGAAAAAAATGAAAATAGGGCACCACCAAAATTAAGTGGCCGAAATCCGTTGAGGTTTTACTTTTGGGTATAGGTAGGGGCACTACTTCGATTCATGACCCTCCCCTTGGAGTTTTCCTGGACCCGCTCCTGGTGCCAACGCGGCTGCGGAGGCCAGGGGGACGCGTCCATGAGATTTAATATCTGGACGGGAGTCTCCCTGAGATTTTGGTCGATTTTTTTCTTGTCACTTTTTTACCGATTAATGAGCATGCTTGCGAAAATAAAGTGGCCGAAATCCGAGGAGAAAATGGATTTTGGGGGTAGGTGAGGTTTTGTGCCTCTGGGAGCCTGCCCCCCGCCCCACACTTTCGAAAACGTTCCTGCACCTATGGCTCTAGGTTATAAGTAAGGTTGTGTTAGGCTAGGTTACGCTAGGCTAGGATAGGCCCGACGGGATTTGCACCAGCCATCTCGCCATGGACTATGGAGTTCAATGTTTGGTATCATACACCATCATCCTATTCCATCGGTGATATTTTCCATCGGCGGTAATCGTTACAGAAAGTGTCTAACGTCACTTAGGCATTTCATGTAATGCCTAGGTAATGAGTGTACTCAGTCAATTTCGACCATATTTCAGCGACTGCCTGGTCTCCACCTGGCATTTGCCTAGACATTTCGTTAAATGCCGGATTTCAGCCAATGCTTACGACCAGGGATGCGGAGCCGGAGCCGGAGTCGGAGCCGGACTCGGAGCCGCCGGAGCCGGCATATTTTGCCCGGAGCCGGAGCCGGAGCCGGAGCCGTGAAACAATATAGCCCGGAGCCGGAGCCGGAGCCGGAGCCGCCAAAAAAGGGTGCGACTCCGGCTCCTTTTTATTTTTTGAAGAGGAAAAAATAATTGACCTAGTTCGGTTTGACAGTACAAGGCAGTAAAACATATGGTACTTACGTCATGAGCCATCAAGTGAATGAAAAAATCCGAATATCCCCAGTATTCCACAGTACGCAAACAACTTCCTGTGTGCTCTTCCCCTCCCCCCCCCCACACACGTCTACTGGATCCCCAGAACATGAGGACCAGTCATCAGGTGACGGCCATTGTTTTCAAACCAGTGCAGTGGACTGCGACTCCCAGCACCGTCTCATCCCACACACCCCCCACCCCTCACCCCCCAATGCAGCCGAGACGGGTGTCAGCTTACGATGGTTCACTGAACTCCGATTCGCGGCGACTGCGTTTCCAATGCCATCGCTTCCTAGCCCTTTGTTCTGCCAGTTCTCTCCGAGGTGCGTTTGCGCGGGGACGCGGTGAGCCGGTCATGGCAAAGAGTAACGCGTATAACCAATCCAATTTTTCTTCCACCCGTATTTAATTGATTGCGTAGGGGATGTACTGAGTCGGAGCTTGAGCCGCCGGAGCCGGACCATTTTACTCGGAGCCGGAGCCGGAGCCGGAGCCGCCATAACATTTCACCTGGAGCCGGAGCCGGAGCCGGAGCCGATTTTTTTCTCCGGAGCCGGAGCTGGAGCCGTCTGAAATTTCCACGGCTCCGCATCCCTGCTTACGACATATGCATTGCATGTACAACATACGTATGTCAAATATGAATCAGTCATGTATTAGTGTCATCTGGTGATTTACTATATCATCACTGATCACTAAAGTTCCTTCCTAGGTACTTAAGAGATCAGGCTCCGTACTTCGGTATTGTGAGCGTAGTCCCATGACTACCAGACAGTAGGGGATGAGACTCCTACTTCGGTATTGTGAGCGTAGTCCCATGCCTGACAGACAGTAGGGATAGTGCCATGACTGACAGACAGTAGGCGATGAGGCTCCTACTTCGGTATTGTGAGCGTAGTCCCATGACTGAGAGACCGTAGGGGACAGTCCCATGACTGACAGACGGTAGGGAATGAGGCTCCTACTTCGGTATTGTGAGCGTAATCCCATGACTGACAGACAATAGGGATGGTGCCATGACTGACAGACAGTAGGGGATGAGGCTTCTACTTCGGTATTGCGAGCGTAGTCTCATGACTGAGAGACCGTAGGGGACAGTCATATGACTGACAGACGGTAGGGGATGAGGCTCCTACTTCGGTATTGTGAGCGTAGTCCCATGACTGAGACACCGTAGAGGAAAGTCCCATGACTGACAGTAGGGGATGAGGCTCCTACTTCGGTATTGTGAGCGTAGTCCCATGACTGACAGACCGTTAAGGACAGTCCCATGACTGACAGTAGGGGATGAGGCTCCTACCTCGGTATTGTGAGCGTAGTCCCATGACTGACAGACGGTAGAGACAGTGCCATGACTGACAGACAGTAGGGGATGAGGCTCCTACTTCGGTATTGTGAGCGTAGTCCCATGACTGAGACACCGTAGAGGACAGTCCCATGACTGACAGACGTTAGGGGATGAGGCTCCTACTTCGGTATTGTGAGCGTAGTCCCATGACTGACAGACCGTTAAGGACAGTCCCATGACTGACAGTAGGGGATGAGGCTCCTACTTCGGTATTGTGAGCGTAGTCCCAAGACTGACAGACAGTAGGGACAGTGCCATGACCGACAGACAGTAGGGATGAGGCTCCTACTTCGGTATTGTGAGCGTAGTCCCATGACTGAGACACCGTAGAGGACAGTCCCATGACTGACAGTAGGGGATGGGGCTCCTACTTCGGTATTGTGAGCGTAGTCCCATGACTGAGACACCGTAGAGGACAGTCCCATGACTGACAGACGTTAGGGGATGAGGGTCCTACTTCGGTATTGTGAGCGTAGTCCCATGACTGAGACACCGTAGAGGACAGTCCCATGACTGACAGACGTTAGGGGATGAGGCTCCTACTCCGGTATTGTGAGCGTAGTCCCATGACTGACACACCGTAGAGGACAGTCCCATGACTGACAGTAGGGGATGAGGCTCCTACTTCGGTATTGTGAGCGTAGTCCCATGACTGAGACACCGTAGAGGACAGTCCCATGACTGACAGTAGGGGATGAGGCTCCTACTTCGGTATTGTGAGCGTAGTCCCACGACTGACAGACAGTAGGGATAGTGCCATGACTGACAGACAGTAGGGGATGAGGCTCCTACTTCGGTATTGTGAGCGTAGTCCCAAGACTGACAGACAGTAGGGACAGTGCCATGACTGACAGACAGTAGGGGATGAGGCTCCTACTTCGGTATTGTGAGCGTAGTCCCATGACTGACAGACGGTAGAGACAGTGCCATGACTGACAGACAGTAGGGGATGAGGCTCCTACTTCGGTATTGTGAGCGTAGTCCCATGACTGAGACACCGTAGAGGACAGTTCCATGACTGACAGTAGGGGATGAGGCTCCTACTTCGGTATTGTGAGCGTAGTCCCATGACTGACAGACGGTAGGTATAGTGCCATGACTGACAGACAGTAGGGGATGAGGCTCCTACCTCGGTATTGTGAGCGTAGTCCCATGACTGACAGACGGTAGAGACAGTGCCATGACTGACAGACAGTAGGGGATGAGGCTCCTACTTCGGTATTGTGAGCGTAGTCCCATGACTGAGACACCGTAGAGGACAGTCCCATGACTGACAGACGTTAGGGGATGAGGCTCCTACTTCGGTATTGTGAGCGTAGTCCCATGACTGACACACCGTAGAGGACAGTCCCATGACTGACAGTAGGGGATGAGGCTCCTACTTCGGTATTGTGAGCGTAGTCCCATGACTGAGACACCGTAGAGGACAGTCCCATGACTGACAGACGTTAGGGGATGAGGCTCCTACTTCGGTATTGTGAGCGTAGTCCCATGACTGACAGACCGTTAAGGACAGTCCCATGACTGACAGTAGGGGATGAGGCTCCTACTTCGGTATTGTGAGCGTAGTCCCAAGACTGACAGACAGTAGGGACAGTGCCATGACTGACAGACAGTAGGGGATGAGGCTCCTACTTCGGTATTGTGAGCGTAGTCCCATGACTGACAGACGGTAGAGACAGTGCCATGACTGACAGACAGTAGGGGATGAGGCTCCTACTTCGGTATTGTGAGCGTAGTCCCATGACTGAGACACCGTAGAGGACAGTTCCATGACTGACAGTAGGGGATGAGGCTCCTACTTCGGTATTGTGAGCGTAGTCCCATGACTGACAGACGGTAGGTATAGTGCCATGACTGACAGACAGTAGGGGATGAGGCTCCTACCTCGGTATTGTGAGCGTAGTCCCATGACTGACAGACGGTAGAGACAGTGCCATGACTGACAGACAGTAGGGGATGAGGCTCCTACTTCGGTATTGTGAGCGTAGTCCCATGACTGAGACACCGTAGAGGACAGTCCCATGACTGACAGACGTTAGGGGATGAGGCTCCTACTTCGGTATTGTGAGCGTAGTCCCATGACTGACACACCGTAGAGGACAGTCCCATGACTGACAGTAGGGGATGAGGCTCCTACTTCGGTATTGTGAGCGTAGTCCCATGACTGAGACACCGTAGAGGACAGTCCCATGACTGACAGACGTTAGGGGATGAGGCTCCTACTTCGGTATTGTGAGCGTAGTCCCATGACTGACAGACCGTTAAGGACAGTCCCATGACTGACAGTAGGGGATGAGGCTCCTACTTCGGTATTGTGAGCGTAGTCCCAAGACTGACAGACAGTAGGGACAGTGCCATGACCGACAGACAGTAGGGGATGAGGCTCCTACTTCGGTATTGTGAGCGTAGTCCCATGACTGAGACACCGTAGAGGACAGTCCCATGACTGACAGTAGGGGATGAGGCTCCTACTTCGGTATTGTGAGCGTAGTCCCATGACTGACAGACGGTAGAGACAGTGCCATGACTGACAGACAGTAGGGGATGAGGCTCCTACTTCGGTATTGTGAGCGTAGTCCCATGACTGAGACACCGTAGAGGACAGTTCCATGACTGACAGTAGGGGATGAGGCTCCTACTTCGGTATTGTGAGCGTAGTCCCATGACTGACTGACCGTAGGGGACAGTCCCATGACTGACAGACAGTAGGGGATGAGGCTCCTACTTTGGTATTGTGAGCGTAGTCCCATGACTGACAGACAGTAGGGATAGTGCCATGACTGACAGACATTAGGGGATGAGGCTCCTACTTCGGTATTGTGAGCGTAGTCCCATGACTGACAGACGGTAGGTATAGTGCCATGACTGACAGACAGTAGGGGATGAGGCTCCTACCTCGGTATTGTGAGCGTAGTCCCATGACTGACAGACGGTAGAGACAGTGCCATGACTGACAGACAGTAGGGGATGAGGCTCCTACTTCGGTATTGTGAGCGTAGTCCCATGACTGAGACACCGTAGAGGACAGTCCCATGACTGACAGACGTTAGGGGATGAGGCTCCTACTTCGGTATTGTGAGCGTAGTCCCATGACTGACACACCGTAGAGGACAGTCCCATGACTGACAGTAGGGGATGAGGCTCCTACTTCGGTATTGTGAGCGTAGTCCCATGACTGGGACACCGTAGAGGACAGTCCCATGACTGACAGACGTTAGGGGATGAGGCTCCTACTTCGGTATTGTGAGCGTAGTCCCATGACTGACAGACCGTTAAGGACAGTCCCATGACTGACAGCAGGGGATGAGGCTCCTACTTCGGTATTGTGAGCGTAGTCCCAAGACTGACAGACAGTAGGGACAGTGCCATGACCGACAGACAGTAGGGGATGAGGCTCCTACTTCGGTATTGTGAGCGTAGTCCCATGACTGAGACACCGTAGAGGACAGTCCCATGACTGACAGTAGGGGATGAGGCTCCTACTTCGGTATTGTGAGCGTAGTCCCATGACTGACAGACGGTAGAGACAGTGCCATGACTGACAGACAGTAGGGGATGAGGCTCCTACTTCGGTATTGTGAGCGTAGTCCCATGACTGAGACACCGTAGAGGACAGTTCCATGACTGACAGTAGGGGATGAGGCTCCTACTTCGGTATTGTGAGCGTAGTCCCATGACTGACTGACCGTAGGGGACAGTCCCATGACTGACAGACAGTAGGGGATGAGGCTCCTACTTTGGTATTGTGAGCGTAGTCCCATGACTGACAGACAGTAGGGATAGTGCCATGACTGACAGACATTAGGGGATGAGGCTCCTACTTCGGTATTGTGAGCGTAGTCCCATGACTGACAGGCAGTATGGATAGTACCATGACTGACAGACAGTAGGGGATGAGGCTCCTACTTCGGTATTGTGAGCGTAGTCCCATGACTGAGACACCGTAGAGGACAGTCCCATGACTGACAGTAGGGGATGAGGCTCCTACTTCGGTATTGTGAGCGTAGTCCCATGACTGAGACACCGTAGAGGACAGTTCCATGACTGACAGTAGGGGATGAGGCTCCTACTTCGGTATTGTGAGCGTAATCCCATGACTGACAGACCGTAGGGGACAGTCCCATGACTGACAGACAGTAGGGGACGAGGCTCCTACTTCGGTATTGTGAGCGTAGTCCCATGACTGAGACACCGTAGAGGACAGTCCCATGACTGACAGACGTTAGGGGATGAGGCTCCTACTTCGGTATTGTGAGCGTAGTCCCATGACTGACAGACAGTAGGTATAGTGCCATGACTGACAGACAGTAGGGGATGAGGCTCCTACTT
This sequence comes from Amphibalanus amphitrite, assembly GCF_019059575.1. NCBI lineage: Eukaryota > Metazoa > Arthropoda > Thecostraca > Balanomorpha > Balanidae > Amphibalanus > Amphibalanus amphitrite. The sequence continues at coordinate 822,776 of NW_024881649.1, read as the reverse complement.
CGGTATTGTGAGCGTAGTCCCATGACTGACAGACAGTAGGGATAGTGCCATGAATGACAGACAGTAGGGGACTGTCCCATGACTGACAGACAGTAGGGGATGAGGCTCCTACTTCGGTATTGTGAGCGTAGTCCCATGACTGACAGACAGTAGGGATAGTGCCATGACTGACAGACAGTAGGGGATGAGGCTCCTACTTCGGTATTGTGAGCGTAGTCCCATGACTGACAGACGGTAGGTATAGTGCCATGACTGACGGACAGTAGGGGATGAGGCTCCTACTTCGGTATTGTGAGCGTAGTCCCATGACTGACAGACAGTAGGTATTGTGCCATGACTGACTGACAGTAGGGGGTGAGGCTCCTACTTCGGTATTGTGAGCGTAGTCCCATGACTGACAGACAGTAGGGGATGAGGCTCCTACTTCGGTATTGTGAGCGTAGTCCCATGACTGAGACACCGTAGAGGACAGTCCCATTACTGACAGACGGTAGGGGATGAGGCTCCTACTTCGGTATTGTGAGCGTAGTCCCATGACTGACAGACAGTAGGGATAGTGCCATGACTGACTGACAGTAGGGGATGAGGCTCCTACTTCGGTATTGTGAGCGTATTCCCATGACTGAGACACCTTAGAGGACAGTCCCATGACTGACAGACGTTAGGGGATGAGGCTCCTACTTCGGTATTGTGAGCGTAGTCCCATGACTGACAGACCGTTAAGGACAGTCCCATGACTGACAGTAGGGGATGAGGCTCCTACCTCGGTATTGTGAGCGTAGTCCCAAGACTGACAGACAGTAGGGACAGTGCCATGACTGACAGACAGTAGGGGATGAGGCTCCTACTTCGGTATTGTGAGCGTAGTCCCATGACTGACACAGTAGTTATTGTGCCATGACTGACTGACAGTAGGGGATGAGGCTCCTACTTCGGTATTGTGAGCGTAGTCCCATGACTGACAGACGGTAGGTATAGTGCCATGACTGACAGACAGTAGGGGATGAGGCTCCTACTTCGGTATTGTGAGAGTAGTCCCATGACTGACAGACGGTAGGTATAGTGCCATGACTGACAGACAGTAGGGGGTATTGTGAGCGTAGTCCCATGACTGAGACACCGTAGAGGATAGTCCCATGACTGACAGTAGGGGATGAGGCTCTTACTTCGGTATTGTGAGCGTAGTCCCATGACTGAGACACCGTAGAGGACAGTCCCATGACTGACACTAGGGAATGAGGCTCCTACTTCGGTATTGTGAGCGTAGTCCCATGACTGACAGACAATAGGGATAGTGTCATGACTGACAGACAGTTGGGGATGAGGCTCCCACTTCGGTGTTGCGAGCGTAGTCCCATAACTGACAGACAATAGGGGATGAGGCTCCTAGTTCAGTATTATTTTGGCTTCGTGGATGATCTAAAACTATCTTAAATCGTGAGTGTATGCACTCCTTGCAAGGCCCAATGCTTCACTTTGCATTGTGCCGTTGTTCGTCAAACGCTTATGGTACTAGAAGTCCAGGAAATTGTACGCACTCTCCCCTAACCTGCTGGAGTGTCACGTTCTGCAGATAAGTACAAGCTTCTTACAGAAAAGCTGAAAGCCTTTTTTCAACCACAAGTGAATGTCACATACGAAATGTCTATATTACATGATTTGTACAATGTACAGGAAGGAGGCGGAGCGGTTTGACGCATTCATATCTCGCGGCCTTACTTGAGACTGCAGGCGGATCGCTGTGGCTATATTGTAGCCAGAGAAACTGTTGTGCTGGAATGTGCTGTTGCCAGGTGTAAGGACCCGGAGTTGCAGAAGTTTTTTGCAGATCCACACCTGACGCTTCAAAAGGCTGTGGAAATGGCCCAACGCCTGGAGGTGACCAGAACCCAGCTGGGTGACCTCAACAGGCCAGGACTTCTTTTCAGCCAGGTGGCACCACAACAACTGCATCTCGCCCGGTCGGCAGCCACGGTGAGGTGTCCAAGGTGTAACAGTCGGAGGCAACAGGCCAGTCAGTGTCCTTTCAGGACCCAATTTTTCTTCAATTGTTCAAAGGCGAGACACGCTGAGTCTACCTGTCAGTCTAAGCAGTTGCCAAAGAAGTAGGTATGTGGTTCTGTCCGGCCAGTCCACCAAGTGCGATAGATGTCTGGGAACGTCCCACCAGCCGACACACTATCCTTTCAAGAAGTTGGCTTGCTTTGCGTGTGGAAGGATTAGTCATACTCCAGCTGCGTGTGGGATCAACCATCCACAACCCCCCCCCCCCCAGACGTCTGTGTGTTAACGTAGTTTCAATTGGTTGGTCAGTGCAATTCAGTGCAGTGATATTCAGCACACTGAGTGGCAACCGAACTGGTGTTCGATTAACCCGTGATTGAATCGATTGGACTGTATAAAACAAAATTTGTTGAATCAAAAAGGTTGGTTCACCGTCAGGATTTTTCGATTCACAAGTCATGATTGAATCAAACGAATTGGGAATCAGGGTTGATTGAATCAAAGAAGTGTATGCTTCATGAATTTAAGAAAATTTGAACTGTACAGATAGTTCATCATCAACAATACTGCCAGTGTCATGGGATGATAATTGCATAACACTGACGAGAAGAACACAACAGATGCAATAGTATCCCTAAATCAGGGATCTTTTTTAAATTGAATCGGAAAAAGAATCGTTCAATTATTTTTTGGCCCAATCAAAAGTACATCATTCCTTTTTTAATCTCTGAATCAAAAGGAATCGATTCACCATTTTTTAAGGAATTGAACGGTGATTGAATCTTTGAAAAATAATCAAATGAGTCAATGATTGAATTGATCCAAAAAAGGCGAATCAATAACCAGTCTGGTGGCAACATCGCGTCGGTTGAGGACAACAGTGCCCACAGTGTCGGTTGAGGACGGGAGTTCCCAACTCACGTGCGTGCCCACAAGAGATCCTCATCCGTGTCACAAGCTGCGTTGCACTTCTGGAGCAGCTTTGCTGTCAATGCACTGCGACCTGATGCGCTGCCTGGCGATTCTGGCCGCGATTCGTCTGCTGGTGCTCGCCAGCTCGCCGATGCCAATGCCGAGGAGAGAGGGATGGAGCAGGGCAGAGGGATGGGGTGGGAGCTTTGAGACGACGTTTCACCGACGGCTGGCACGCGACCATGTTTTGTGAGCGGGACGGTCCCTGAGTCCGTTACGTTTCCTGAGATTGTGTATGGCTTGTAGTTGCCCGGCTGTCGGGTGTTTTGTGCCTCGTCTGAGCACCCTGACACCCTCCGTGTGCGGCGGTGTCCGATGTAGATTCTAGGTCTGCTATCTACCCCCTGCCCTTCCTTTACCGAACTTCTGACTGCCCCCCCTCTCTCTCTCCCTCTGCAGCAAAGTTTTCGTTCTCTGGTCGCCATGGATTTCACCGGCAGCTGCGGCAGCGTGTTTAGCGACCCAGTCGAGGCCAGGGCCATCGAGCTGGCAGAAAGTCACCATCCCAGGAGAACACACCCGCTAAAGAGGCTCTAAGGTATGTGTTTTGACGACGGACGGAGCGGGATGGGCGAATGCCGATGTCGCTTTGCTCTGTGATTTTATGAAATATGGTGACTAATGGTTGCAAACCAAAATGATAATTAAAATCTAAATCTTTTTGTATTTTAGACGTTTCGACAACAAGGTGCCACCATTGGTAATCGATACAAAATCTACCTTAACCCTCGCATGTGTAGGGGCCGGGGGAGGGGTCGGATGGACCCCTCCATGGTTTGTTCCCAAATAACTCGCGCAAACTGCGGCTGATCGCGACAAAACTTTCAGTACCCTCGAGTTGATCAACTTTACAGTTACCCTGAAAATTGCATGACCCTGACCGAAATGACCTTTGACCTGTGACCTGATTCTCGAGACCATGTTCGGCCGGAATCGCGATTTGGCGTATGTCAGCTCACATTATCCGCGCGTTTCCAGTCTTTTTGTGATTATAAACGTCGAAACATGTGAAATGATGTTCGTCCCACGAATTACGGTGGGTGTCAACGTCACCTGAAGGTCAGGTCATTGACCTTAGATGACCTCGGTTCACTTTTTCGTATATTACATGTTTCAAGGGTAGTTTTTCGGGCTGATTTCGAATTTAGCATCCATTTGAACATTTGCGAAGTAGTTTAGTGCCTTCGTAACATGTTACGACGCCGTCAGTGGTAGTTGACACCTACTATGGATAGCCGTCAGGACGCCTACTGGTCGACCTGACCTGACCTGACCCGACCTGGCCTAAATGCATGAAGACATCATCTGTAATCAAAAGTAATATGAAATTCGTGATCAGCACACCAAAAAAAAGCCACAACAGCTTCACTTTACGAAATTCTAACAGGTCCCGATTTTCTCGACTTTTGGGTCATTGACCTGACCTGGAAGGTCAACCAATTACCTAGGACCTTAAAATTGGGTATCATCGGCTTCCTCTCATCACGGGCAACACGCTCGTTTTTTCCGCGAACCTCTAGCTCGATCAGGGGCCGAACGGCAGGCGGGTTCAACGGACCCCCCCCCCCCCGCCGTACACATTACGCTGGCAAACGCCGCACACATGCGGGGGTTAAGTCACAATCCGAAGTAACGGTTTTTGGTCTCCTGTAAATTTTCCAGGTCGTTCAGTTGGTGCCGTTGCACGCAGCTCGCCTGGCTGGGGCCTTTCTTCTATCATTAAAATGTTATCTATCACTGTTTGCCGGAACTGGCCTCCTATAACGCGTCAGCCTCGTTGAAGATTGCCATCCCTTCATCATTTTGTCGTTGCACTGTACCACGCCATGGTTAATTAGTATCATGCCTGCCGAACGACGTCATCACGGTGCCATCAAAGGGATGTGTCGAGGCTGCTTTAATCTGGGACGCTGGTCGGCAGCTCACATTTCAAAAGAAACTGACGCTCATGAACTAGACATGATGAATGAGCGACGAACGTGCATCCAGCTGGTAGGGTAGCAGTTGTGAAATGCCCAGGATACAGCGGCGTCACCACGGTTTCAGAACTTCTAGGGACTTTTTTCCAGGGCGTCGCCACAAACCTTTGCTTGAGTCTGGTCGCCAATGCCCACCTACCCCCAAATCTTCGTTCCTTGTTGGATTTCGGCCACTGCCTAATTTAAAAACGAGGGATAATAATTAATATTTAGTTGGGGAAAAAACGAAGAAGTTACGCGGTAGTATGTAGGCATATTCTTCGATCAGGAAACGCGTGCCCACATCATTCTGCCTATGCAAACCTGTTGGACCCCAGAGGCCAGCAGAGGGCCCTCAGAGCCCAAAATGGTCCCCCAGAGGCCAATGCAGGCCATGAAAGGTCCGGCATCGGATCTTCCGAATCCAGTGCGAAACCCTCAGAGGCTAATATAATTGGCCCTTACAGGCCAGCATGGGGCCTCATAGGTCAGTGTGGGTTCCTAAAAGACCGGCATGGGCCAGCGAGACCCCAGAGTTGGACCCCAGAGACAAGCAGAGTGCCCTCAAAAGCCAAGATTGGCCCTCAGAGGCCGATGCGGCCTTAGAGGCCGGCATCGGGTCTTCAAAATCCAGTACAGGGCCCTCAGGGACACGTAAAGGTTAGTCTTCGTACCCCAGAGACAGAACTGCCGCCAGAGGCCGATGTGAGGCCCTCAGACGCCGGATGGGCCCCTGAGGCCGGTTTAGGGGCCCTTAAAGGCCAGCGGAGGGCCCTCAGAGGTCAATGCGGGTCCTCCACGGTCAGTGTGGGCACTTGACCACCATGGAAGGGCCCTCAGAGGTCAGTGTAGGGCCCTAAAAGACCGGTATGGAGCTGTCAATAGCTGATGTGGGTTTCTTGAGCCTAGTGACAATCGAATAAGGGCCGGGGCCCCATCGCTTGTTTTTTTTTTTGGGGGGGGGGCAAATTATATGATGACCCCTGATTTTCCCTTTGGGCGGGGGGCATGGCCCTGATGCCTCCCCCCTCTACCCGCCGTCTCCGATCCCCACTCCGATGTTCCAGAGGGAATTGATTTAGGAAATGTTGGCTTGACCAGCGGCCGGCCCAGAGCGGCGGCCCAGTACTGCCCTGATCCTGACCTCCCGCCGGGTCCACGCGCACTTTGGCGACCAGCCCCTCATACAGCTGGGTCTGCCCCAGCTCGTAACCGGCGGGCAGCTGCATATCGTCATCGGTCGGGTTTATAAGCTGGACCTGTATGTAACCAGCCGAGTTCGTTTGAGCAATTACGCTGGGCACCTCCAGAATCGGCTCGGGTGTCTCCTCGGGTGACTGGGAAACAAACTCGACCAATTTCTCGGACGAGTGCCGGCCTGCCGTATCCAGCTTTACGGCGACCACACGCACGTGCCTGGAGGACGGAGGACACCGTCACATCTGTGAGGAGGCACACCGCTCGTGGGCCTTTTTATTTATCGTGGCGATGTTGACGCGACCGTTCGCAACGCAAAACACATGTGTTTGGAGAGCTGAGCAAGTTGCGTCATTATTGTGTCCCGGGTTCTTTGCGTGTCCCCAGTAAAGGGAGCTCCAAAAACTTCTAGGGACAATCCCTAGTAGTTTTCGATGATTTCAAAACTTCTAGGGACAATGTCCCTAGTGTCCCTAGTGGTGGTGACGCCCATGCCCAGGAAGGCTCTGGAAGGGAGGAGAAGAGGCCAGCTGGCTCGATATTAGTAGACTTTTGCCGAGTTCTGTTGCCAATTGTTGGCGTAGGTCATGGATTATTGCGGAACGGTTTGGGATTCGCGACGATTAGCCGTTGTCTTCCGACAGTTTGTACTACATTTAGACTTAGATTTCCCTGGACGATGACTTACCGGTCGTGCTATCATAAGTAGCGATCATACGTGCATAAAGATTAATCCGGTGTCGATCCGGCCATCTCATTGGCCCCCTGCTGGTCGCCCACCGACCTCAGTTGACCATTTTCTCCCCTCCACAGGTAAAGGACACCAGTCAGCCGCCGGTCACGGTGCTGGACGGCGGCAAGACTCGCTTGTACGACGTCATCCAGCTGGTGGAGTTTTACCATCTGAACGCCGGAGTGCTGCCCACCAGTGCTGGAAATGAGACCGCTTTCTGGTCCCGGCGTTTTATTCTCCAGGTGAGTTAGCCCCGTCTAGCGCTTAGCCTTTCGGGACCCTCTCAGAGCCGCGGTTGTTTTCCCCGCTCGGCCCATTCGAGATGCAAAGTTTAATCTGGGACGCTGGTCGGCAGCTCACATTTCAAAAGAAACTGACGCTCATGAACTAGACATGATGAATGAGCGACGAACGTGCATCCAGCTGGTAGGGTAGCAGTTGTGAAATGCCCAGGAAGGCAGTGGAAGGGAGGAGAAGAGGCCAGCTGGCTCGATATTAGTAGACTTTGGCCGAGTTCTGTTGCCAATTGTTGGCGTAGGTCATGGATTATTGCGAAACGGTTTGGGATTCGCGACGATTAGCCGTTGTCTTCCGACAGTTTGTACTACATTTAGACTTAGATTTCCCTGGACGATGACTTACCGGTCGTGCTATCATAAGTAGCGATCATACGTGCATAAAGATTAATCCGGTGTCGATCCGGCCATCTCATTGGCCTCCTGCTGGTCGCCCACCGACCTCAGTTGACCATTTTCTCCCCTCCACAGGTAAAGGACACCAGTCAGCCGCCGGTCACGGTGCTGGACGGCGGCAAGACTCGCTTGTACGACGTCATCCAGCTGGTGGAGTTTTACCAGCTGAACGCCAGAGTGCTGCCCAGTCCAGTGCTGGAAATGAGACCGCTTTCTGGTCCCGGCGTTTTATTCTCCAGGTGAGTTAGCCCCGTCTAGCGCTTAGCCTTTCGGGACCCTCTCAGAGCCGCGGTTGTTTTCCCCGCTCGGCCCATTCGAGATGCAAAGTTTAATCTGGGACGCTGGTCGGCAGCTCACATTTCAAAAGAAACTGACGCTCATGAACTAGACATGATGAATGAGCGACGAACGTGCATCCAGCTGGTAGGGTAGCAGTTGTGAAATGCCCAGGAAGGCTCTGGAAGGGAGGAGAAGAGGCCAGCTGGCTCGATATTAGTAGACTTTGGCCGAGTTCTGTTGCCAATTGTTGGCGTAGGTCATGGATTATTGCGAAACGGTTTGGGATTCGCGACGATTAGCCGTTGTCTTCCGACAGTTTGTACTACATTTAGGCTGGGGGGATCCAGAGCGTCGTAAGCCTCGTCGTAGCTGCGACGTGTCGCAAGTTGTGTAGTAAGTCGTTTTTGAAGGGATCAATCGATGAGTAGCGTTACTTAAGTAGTAAAGTCTATCGCAAATAGCCTGATTTGCGACACAACTTACGAATTTGAAATAGCAGTCGTAAGTTGTGTCGCAAGTTGACCTTGCCTTGAGGAAGAGGTCACAGGTCACAGGTCATTCGGGTCATGGTCACGAAATTTACATGGTAGGTGTAAAATTGTTTAAACTTTAGATCCTAAAAATTTGGCTGCTATCCGTTGACGCTAACGCGAGATATAGAGCTTGAACTGACGGGTCGTCTATGAGGCCTCAATCCGTGCCAGCGGGAGTGTTGAAAATGGTGCATAATATGTTATATTCACATTTATTGGGTATTCGGGGATATGAAGTAGCCTAACACCATTCCAGCAACTACTGGCGAATCCAGAAAGGCGGTCTTGGACGTTGCAAGGGGCATCCCCCAAAATATTCTCCCAATTCCAAAAACGACGTGTCCCAGCTGACCTCGATGACCTCCAATGAGCTCTGTGATGACCCCAAGTTGACCTTTTTTGACCTGACCTGTCCCAGATGACCTCCGTGACATCCTTTTGAGCTCTCTGATGACTCCAAGCTGACCTCTGTGACCTGACGTGTCCCAGATGACCCCATGACCTCCAATAGAGCTATGTGATGACCCCAACATGACCTTTGTGACCTGACGTGTCCCAGATGACCTCCGTGACCTGCAATTGAGCTCTCTGATGACTCTAAGCTGACCTCTGTGACCTGACGTGTCCCAGATGACCTCCATTTGAGCTCATGTGATGACCCCAACTTGACCTCTGTGACCTGGCGTGTCCCATATGACCTCTGTAACCTCTAAGTGACCTCTATGATGACCCCAAGCTAACCTCTGTGACCTGACGTGTCCCAGATGACCCTCATGACCTCCAATAGAGCTCTGTGATGACCCCAAGTTGACCTCTGTTACCTGACGTGTCCCAGATGACCTCCGTGACCTCCAATTGAGCTCTCTAATGACTCTAAGCTGACCTCTGTGACCTGACGTGTCCCAGATGACCTCCAATTGAGCTCTCTGATGACCTTTAGTTGACCTCTGTGACCTGACGTGTCCCATATGACCTCTGTGACCTCTAAGTGACCTCTCTGATGGCACCCAGCTGACCTCTGTGACCTGACGTGTCCCAGATGGCCCCAATGACCTTCAATTGAGCTCTGTGATGACCCCAAGTTGACCTCTGTGACTTGATGTGTCCCAGATGACCTCCGTGACCTCCAATTGAGCTCTGTGATGACCCTAGGTTGACCTCTGTGACCTGACGTGCCCCCAAGTTGCCCTCTGTTACCTGACGTGTCTCAGATTACCTCCGTGGTCTCCAATTGAGCTCTGTGATGACCCCAAGTTGACCTCTGTGACCTGACGTGTCCCAGATGACCTCTGTAACCTCCAATTGTGACCTCCATCTACAAATTTCTTACCTCTCTGTGACCTCAAACTCTCGGAACTCATTTCTTCTAAAGCATCGATTCTAGATGCCCTATAGCCACGAATCTCCTGTGATCGATCCCAAATTTTATGGCAAATCACGTGAGCGTTAGCAACCACAAGTCACCCAGTTAATACAAAGCTTCAGAATCAGAGAACATGCTTGACCTTGCTGTCTCATAAGCTCGCAAACCAGAAAGGCGAATGTTCCCTTATGCGTGATAGAGTTTTCGACCTTACTGACGTTTACTACGGGATCAGCTGATCGTGTAGCCTTTTAAATTCTCGAGTAAAGCGGGTATTTAAACCTCGTCGCAGCTACGTTCTGTCGTATCCTCCGACAAACCCCTCTTTCCTCAACATCCCTCCTTTTCCGCTACGACACAACTTGCGACGGCATATGTGTCGTAACTTGCGACGTGTCGTAGATGGACTTGCGACGCCCTGGATCCCCCCGGCCTTAGACTTAGATTTCCCTGGACGATGACTTACCGGTCGTGCTATCATAAGTAGCGATCATACGTGCATAAAGATTAATCCGGTGTCGATCCGGCCATCTCATTGGCCCCCTGCTGGTCGCCCACCGACCTCAGTTGACCATTTTCTCCCCTCCACAGGTAAAGGACACCAGTCAGCCGCCGGTCACGGTGCTGGACGGCGGTAAGACTCGCTTGTACGACGTCATCCAGCTGGTGGAGTTTTACCAGCTGAACGCCGGAGTGCTGCCCAGTGCCCACCCGTCTCATCTGCTTCATCACGCACACCGCGCCGTCGTCGTCATCGGCGCTCCGTCACGTCGCGCAGAGCTTCTAACGGCTGCCGCACCGCCGCCAGCGCCTCCGGCGGCGGAAGCGCGCGGCTGTAGTTCGTGACGGCGGCGTGCTCCGGTCATGGGGCGAACCCCGGGCCCCCTGGGCTACAGAGTGGGTTGCGCGGTGGAGTCTGCCCGCTGCTAACATCTACCGGCGCGGCGGGCAGGATCCAATGTCGCGTGTAGTCGCCAGGGCGATTGGAGTCGGTCGGCCTGGACCTCCAGTTTGGATGCCCGTTCGAGTCCACATGGACAGCGTGCGGATACCCCAGTCTGCCTGTCTGCACCTGTGTCTTGGAGGGATCGTGTGTTCCCTGCGGCGTCAGAGGAGGCCCCCACGTGCTCACGGGGTGGGACAGTTGCGACCCGCGCGGCGGGGCGGGGCGGAGCGGCTGCTGCTGGCCCCGTACACTGTTCTGTTGAGTTCCTGGCGCGGCTGGCGACGCTGCGTGATCTCACGGCCGGCTCTGTCGCCGCTGACCCAGTATTAAGTTGCTAGGGAGCGTGTGCTGCTCGCGCCTGTTGGCCGGCTGTGTCCGGTGCTATGATAAATACAATATATGTAACTATGTTGCAGTTCCTTTCTTTTGATTGAAGCCAGATGTACCGAGGTGCTGGAGGCACACAAAACGAGCTGTTTCGCGGCCGCACGCAGCTCCTGATTTACCTACCACAAAAAATAACAAACAAAATCAAACGTCATCGCTTGAATGCATTTGTAGTTTAGAAGATATACAAAGGATTTCAAATTGATAACAGAATTGTGCCGCAAAATACCATTGCTAACGCGCGGCTAAAAACGTTCTCTACCGGTAAATATCGGAAAAGTCGAAGTCTGGCGAAAAGTGCCTCCAAGAACTAGGCTCTGGAAACGCCTCTGCGCATGTAAGAAACTCCCGGTGCCCTCCCCGTTCCGCCGCCTATGCCGCGGGAATTGATACCCCCCCCCCCTCCTCCCCCCTCCACTGAATCTGAATGTGCACTCAAGGTCATCGATATTCGCAGTGCGCATGCGCGCAGCGAATGTGAATGTGCATTCAAGGTCATTGATATTCGCAGCGCGCATGCGCGCCGCCAACCTGAATGTCGATCAAACTGATCGATATTCGGAACGCGAATGTGAATGTGCATTCAAGGTCATCGATATTCGCAGTGCGCATGCGCGCCGCCAATGTGAATGTCGATGAAACTGATCGATATTCGGAACGAATGTGAATGTGCATTCAAGGTCATCGATATTGGCAGTGCGCATGCGCGCCGCGAATATCGATGAAAATGATCGATATTCGGGACGAATCTGAATATCGATGAAAATGATCGATATTCGGAACGAATCTGAATGTGAATCTGAATGTGAATATGATGTAACTATACGCGCATGGCTTATTTCCTCACCAGGTGGCAGCACTGCCTTCTTTGGACACAGAAACTGTGGCGGCGAATGCGCCACTGTGTTTTGCACTGTGTGGAGTCCGTGCGGTGTCGGTTCTGGGGACTGAATTTTGGTGAATTTGATAGCAATTGATTTGAATTTTGCTCAGATGGGTTGTGAATTTGTATTCAGCAAGTGTCACAAACATGGAAAGGCAAGTTTACAAAGGACAGGAGACTTAGAAAGGTTTCAATTGACGTAGCCGAAGAGAGGCGAGAAGCCGAAGATAGACCGACTCCAAACGGTAATTCCATCGATGTTAAACACGTTTCCCGACATTTTTTTATGGCGAGCATAACCAAGAGTATAAAATAGTCTAACTTAACTCATAGCTGGATCTTGTATTGCCCATATGAGGTAATTTACCTGTATAAGTTTGTGGGCATATCAATATAGGAAATTGACCTGCACCCTTTGAGAAAGGCATTAAAAGATGATACATGCTGCTGAGAATGATTATATAAATTCAAGATTTATTGCAAGCATTTTAGCAGTGTTCTACTTTGTCTGGTACCAAAGATAGATATTGCAAGCAGCTAAAGGTTATGATGGAAAAGACAAATAACTATTTTGACACCAGCAACCAGAAGGTGTATGTAATAGAACACTAAGCTACCTACTATTTATGAATTGTTACAAGTATTGATCATCCTACATGGTGTTACAGGTGCCCAGTGCAATAATGTTTCTGGTGCGGAGTTGTCAGGATGGAGTCCGAGGAATCAAGGAAGGCAGAGGACCTGCGTATGAAGGAACCAGCCCTGCGGGTGAAGTTCTGAGGTGCATACAGAGGAATCCCACTGAAAGACCAGGTAGGAGTTGGTGAACAGCTTGTGCACTGCAGCATATCATCCAGAAGTAACTGATAGCCTTTCTTGCATAATGTTTTTTTTTTAACTCATCACCACCGAAAGCTACTCATTATTGATATAATATCTTCATTTCATCAGGTAAATTATTGTTTACTCTAAGTTTTGATTCACACTGAAGTGAACACTATTTTAGAATATTCACTCAGCTTTTTTAGCAACTAAATACAGGCAAGCTTTTTGTTGACTTTTAAAATAAATTTTCACCTTCTAGAATATTTGTTTAGGTAGGTAACTGCAATAAAAGTGCATTTCAAAATTGCAAATACTTTGTGTTAAGTTCATGGGTCTTGATGAAGTCACTGTATCCAGTTCATCATATCAGATTTCAACTGTGCTTAAACTGCAATGTTTTGCTAATTGCTTCAGTATGTAATGTCCTTTTATCCATGCATGCTAAACATATGTATCTCATTATGACTTGCCAAGATCTTTCCCTGTCTTATGCCATTTTTCATTTATTCACAGGTGCAATGCTGCATTGATAAGATCCAGATTCAAGAGCATGGATGCTACCAGATCCTGTGATTTGAAGTTACCAGTGTCACTGCTGCTACAAATGACATCAGCAACACTTCCTTTGGTGAACGTTTAGAGGAGCAAACAGTTGGCGCTCTGTGTAGTCAAGCAGTGGAGTTTTGCCACAATCATGAATTTGATTAAGTTGTCCATTTTTGCTCTGGCTCCTGGGACACCTTGGATCTACATTGCAACCTATGCTAGTGTTCAACATTTTGTGTCATAGCATCACTGATGCAAAGCGTGTTGCATCATACACAAGTGAGAGCCAGCAAATTGTCAGATATTTTCTAGTGATAGAGAACTCATAGGCGGCGGAACAGGGAGGGCACCGGGGCACCGTTCCCCCCTTTGATTTTGGCATTTTAACATTAGCCCTATGGGCGTTGCATGGAAAGAACGTGACCAAAAGTCGGCAGTGCCCTCCCTTAATTGAAGGTGTTCCGCCGCTACTGAGAGAACTGCATGCCTTAAGCAATTGTTGAAGGTGATAAGTGGTGAATGGTAGGGCTCAGCCACTCAGCTCCTTCCTTCAAAAGCTATCAATCAGCTCTAGAAGAGTAGTCATAGCAATGCTTCATATGTGAAGGCTACTTGACTGAACAGGACATTGTGGATTTGTTAATTAAGTACCTCTTTATTACAAGTTTGTGCCCATTACAAGCCAAGCTTAGTTTACTTAGTTTGTTGCAAGTTTTCCAGGCAGCCTTCACACTTGTGTCGCTGAATATTAAACTTTAACTGATAGACCGACGAGAAATTGTCCCTTTCGCATCAGATTGTAATCAGTCAGTCGTGTTGGTAGTAGGTACAGTCTGTCTTAAAAGCACCGCGCAAAGTGACGGTGGATCCATCAAGCCTGACCGAGGATTGGAAGGGCCTGCTATAATTTGAAAGTCACCGAATCAATTGACCTGGGGAACGGACGAGGATGTCATGTAGAGCCACGCAGAAATCGCCGGTGATTCGTTGCCCATCATTACAGAACGCATGCCATGAACGCATGCCGGATGAAGGGTTAAGTCAATAGACTGTACAAACTATATACAGGGATGTGATTGACTTATCTGACAGTGACGAGCGCTAGAGGTCAACTTAAGACCGTAGGTATGCGTTCTTGTCATGGAATGTGTGCTGCAAATCGATTGTTTCATGCGTGTGAATATATGTCTGAATGTAATAAGGTTTTTAATTTCAACTGTGTAAGTTAAAATATGTGATAACATCGTATCTTTCGTACTCCGTAGCTTTTGGTGACCATTCGATCAGCTCCCTTTCCTTCCACTCAATGACGATGTAGTAGTTTGCCTTTCATACGCGTCATTGTCTTCCTAATATCGAAATCAACTGTAGCTACTCATTTTAGCAAAATGATGAACCTGAAAAAGACATGAAACGCAGTTTCCGTTCGCGGCGCGTCGGCCGCCGTCGCACTCGCCGCCCGCAGTGTTATCCCCGGCCCGGCCGGCGCCCGGCCGGCGCGTTGTGTCCAAAGCATACCGTGCTGCCACCTGGCGAGACTTTTCGGAACTCTTAGCGCGAACATCCCCATTGCAATCGAGAAAAAAAAAACATTTCTGCTGCGACGGCAGTTTTGGCATTGTGCCAGTAGTGTGGCGTGCGCGGTGCTACGTGGTCGTCGGGACGGAGTTGTGAGTATTTTCGGTGTTTTAAATGGTTGATGGCCATTTGAACCAGCTTTATATTATTTCCTACAAATTTTTGCATCAAATTATTGCTTTGAAAGACCATTGAAACCCCTTATCTCTTCATGAAACACGATCATATTTATCGTCGACGAAAATGGCGCGGGACCCCATGTGCGTTCCGATCGAAATAAATCGTAAATTAAATAATATTCGATGATAAGTATCATATTCTAGTGACACATTTTCATAAAATAAGGCATAAACTTTGCAAGGAAGTCAACATTGGATGATTGGATTCTTATTTTGCTCACATATCCTTGTGTAGTCAAATGGCTCAATTGTTAGATAAATGTAAGCATATGTTTTGGCTTGATGTTTGCTGTGAAACCACCCAGCCACTTGCTGGTTGAGTGGTTTTTGATAATAACCTGATAATCATTTCTCCTTTTCCTTAAAAGAAACTAAAATTCTTTTCAAAGTAATCCATTTTTAGGAAAGGCGGCTTGCTCATTGACATTTCATGTTCTTGTTTTGTTATTGCTGGCAGTATTTTGATACAATAATGCAATATGAATTTTTTGCAATAATAAAACCTAAGACAAACCTAGTTAATGCGTCAATCAAACACCCAACAGAAAGATTGTGAGTCCTTGTGACGTGAAGTAGAACATTCTGTGAATGTGTTATATAGAATATTCCAAATTTTAAATTAATTATACTGATAGCTGAGCATGTGAATTATGCCACAATATAATTTCATTTTCTGGTTTTGAAATAGCGGGCAGTATTTTACTTCAACAAATGTAATATACATGGAATACATGTTGTTATGTTATGTTAAAAGTTTAATAACAGCAAACAGAAGGGGCTGTTTCAGCAGATAATGTTTGTACCTTATGCATTACCTTTCTTTTCTGCAGGACCATGCTTCCGCTGGGTGGTCGACATTTGCCTCCTGAAGAAGTTGAGCAACATGAAGACCACCAGATGAGGTGTCTGCAGTTCATGTGGAACTCTGCAGACTACAAGTGTTATGCCAACCACAACCAAAGTGCTGTGATCATGGAGGCATGAACCTCATGACAACACTTCAGATTTGCAGTTGTACCAAAGTGTGATTCAAACCACCTGTGGCATCTCACTCAATGTGTGAACAGTGTGATCATTGTGCAGTGTTCAGCTGCAACTAAGACATTTATTAGTGACTTGTTTTGCAATTAGCCACCAAAAGCATTTTTGGGCTGGCTGCTGTAATTTGTTGTGCACTGCGCAATAGTGGTAGTGTTTTGTCACTTGTCAAGTTGTCAGTTGTGCATGTTGCATGTTTCTCTTCCCTCGGCCCTCATTATCAGTTAAGTGGTGAATTGGCATCACTCAGTCTCCCCAGATCTCCATTGACTGTCTGTCAACCACCTAACTTGAGATGGTATTTGCTAATAGTGTCAGAAAAGAAGTGATTGTAGACATTTTTAGGAATATGAGCTCCGTTTCATGCGTGTTGCGGTGGTCATTTTGTCACTTGTCCCATAGTGTAATAAATGGAAACTGTTGTTCCCTTTTCAAGGTACTCGCGGATGCAGAAAGCGTTGGGCCTAATTATTAAACGCACCCTTCTATCAGCGACGCACGAAATCGACAAATATCATCCTTTTTAGAGCAGGAGGAAACGAAAACTTGTGAACATAGCTGTACCTACAACAGTGCATAAGGAATTGGAATTCTGGGAGTTTTTGAAATTCGGAGAAACTCAAGTTGTCGACAGGTATGCCCCCTTGTACGTCAAAGACCGCCTAAAAAACAAGCGTCTACAAATGAAGGCAGTATTCGTATGTTCGTTGTAATTGCAGCAGCCTAGCAACATGCATTGCGGTCCGATGGCGAATTACACTCGTGCTAAAAAAAAAACTATGCCGGTAACTGCCAACGTACTTAGGTCGTAGGTGAGGAGAGGAAGGGTTATGTCAAATGTCAACATCAAAGAAATGGCTTCATCTGAGCTGTGCCTATTGTACAGTGGGTCTATTTAAGATCTCCAGAGCCACCACGTGGCGCTACGGTCGGGGTAGGGCGAGTCCAAATCCCGAGGGAAGTGAGGTCACCGGTCATTGTGGGGGAAGGAGGGAGGGGGAGTGACGCGGTATCACGGCGCATGGGACGTGCGTAGCGCCGGGAGTGGGCCGCCCAGGGCCGCCCGCCACTGCGCCGAGGCTGAGGGGAGGGGATGATGGTTGCGGGTGCGTTCACTCCGGTATGTTGGTATCCTGTTCATGTGGAACCAGCAAGAATGCGACTGAAGGGAATCATTCTCAAACAAACGGGCAAGCCAGAGGCAGCGTCAGTTCCAGCCAAAATGTTGAACAATGATAATTGAAATCTAGGACGTATTCATAGCATGCAGCTACTATACAGTCGATAGTTGCATGATGCTTTTCATGATACATGATGAGGCTTTTCCAAACTGTTATTTGAGTTAGATATTTTTCATTTGGCACGCTCAGTTTTGGTGGGTTTTATCGGGTCGAAAAGATTCAGAAAAGAAAAAAGAGTTGAAATGGCTCCATCGACAAATGAACAAAAATATTTTCTTAAAAAATTAAACTTAGCTGAATATTTATAAGCGATAATTTTGACTTTTTGAGAGGATATTGAGGAAAGATGTCACCGTGCTTATCTGTGTTGCAGTAGAAGGAAAGGTTTTTGTTCGTGTCTAGATAAAACCAGACCCGGGAGTGGGGCTCGAACCCACGACATCGCATTCAGCTCACAGGTTACCCAACCTCAACGCTACGAGCACCTATCGCCCTGCGCAGCTTGCTCAGTCTTTCGGCTAAAGTTCGGCCAAAGTGTCTGACGTCTGTCATGTCACGAGGCGAAACCCCAAGGAAGATAATTGTCCGTCCCGGTAGCTCGGTCGGTAGAGCGTTGGACTCCATGCGCTATGTTGTGAGAGCGCACGTCCCGGTTGCGAAAGTCCGGGTTCAAAACGCGACGTGTGCTCATGACGTTTTTGAGCCTCCTGACGTATGGTTGTGGTTGGTGGCAGGCCGCTGCCAGGCAAAGTCAGTGAGGGGACCGGCCGTGCGCGGCTATGTGCGCACGTTAAAATTTGGACTCTAAAGTCTAAATTCTGCCATAGACCAGGAATTGCTTGATCGGAGGGTAGAGAGCAGGGTCAACGCAACAAGCTCAGCTTAGCGGGGACTCTGGTCCTTGTGATTCCTTTCATTTAAAAGGTTCGGGCCAAATCTATATTAAAAAAGGGGAGCCGAACCAGGTTGGGTCGGGTTGAACCCGGTTGGACCGGTGTCTTGCACGCAATCATGGTCAGACAAAACAGAGGCTAATTTCGGGTCAAATATCTTTATTAACTGATCTTATTGTTTTAAGCTTACACGTATAAAAACTTTTAGCTTTTTTAACTCGAGACTTAATGAACAAAAATGTGGTATTCGTCCACTTTTCCTCATCTTCTCTTAGCGACTTGATTTGACCTAAAAGGCCCATCTTACCAGCAAAAAAAAAAAAACACCTGCGTGATGATTATTTGTCAAAGGGCGCTCTACGCAAGAAACGCCAGCCGGTCAAAAAACTGGCGGACGATGAGATCTTTCTATTGCCTGAATTAAATTCAATGAAAATTTCAGGAGACATAAATAATCTTAATCCTTATATCTACTGGGCTCCCGGAGCATTCGCTGGCATTCCATTGCCAGCTGCATTACCAACACCACATTTGCATTACTTTGGGTTCATCATAGTTGAGTGACAGTAGATCAACCGGCCACAGCAAACCCATGCCTCATTATCCTTTCCTTCCAAGCAGCCAAATGCCAAGCTAACCGGCCGCCCGGCCCACCACCGCGATATGGAACAACGCTGGAGAGCGCCATTTGCCTGCGGCAGTGCCCCACCGCGC
Source organism: Amphibalanus amphitrite (assembly GCF_019059575.1). Lineage (NCBI taxonomy): Eukaryota > Metazoa > Arthropoda > Thecostraca > Balanomorpha > Balanidae > Amphibalanus > Amphibalanus amphitrite. The sequence goes on along the minus strand of NW_024881649.1, from coordinate 803,875 downwards.
CGGGGCTGTTTGACAGGTCACCCGCACCGTGACCTCGCCACCCGCCCCGCCCCCCCCCCCTGCCCACCTCCCCATCGGGCCCCCAGCTCGGTAGTGACCTCTCCTTGAATCTCACATGGACTCGACTGAGGCTCAACGCCATCTAGTTTCGTCTGGAGATCCTTACTAGATCCACTGTACATAATTCAACCAATCTATGCATTTCGTTTCTTGCTAGCTACTCATGCTTTCACTCCTGCTTCAGAGTAATCATCCCATATTGTACGTCTTAAGATATTGATTTCTATGGCAGTTCGCAATTGCTAGCCACGTCTCACCTCAGTTTGGTGGCCCCGCATCGGCCCACTCGGCCGCTCTAAAATTGACTTACGGAGGAGGATGGTGGCTTTTATTTTAGCTTCTCCGCTGACTGCGGGGAGCGCCGTCGCCGAGGTAGGAGCAATAATTAGCTTAAGTTTGGGTCTAATTTCCACGCTTAATTAACATTTTAATGTTATTTTAATTAATTCATGTTAATCTTTGACGCATTCTTTTTCTATTGATACCATCCACCGGCCTGAGAAGTACTGCCTTGCTGCGTAAGGGCCGATAAAAGATCACGCTTTTAGGGGTATCTCTTCAACATGGGGCAGGAGCAATAAATAGAGCACTCTAATTTTAGCTTATTTCCCTGGTATGTCACCAACTGTCATAGATCAAGATCAGTAACGCAGTTGGGGACAATACGAGGCGAAGATAAAACATTGATTGGTCAATAAATGGACTTTTGATGACCATATATGGGCATAAATGCAGCCCCCGCTACTAAGGGTGAAAAATGGTTAACAAGCCGGTAGGTACTTGCGGTATCGTGTCCACTTATCGGAGAGAAAAGGCTTCCATTTTCCACTAGGAATTAGCGTGATCTGATTAAATTTGGCAAATTGACTTGTAAATGGCGATAGGAAAACTGTTTTTCTGCAGGTTCTGGACGTCACAATCAGCTGGCCAATTCAATAAATGGATTGGTGTTTTGAAAGAAAATTGTTAAAAGATAAAATTTAATTACAATAAACAAAGATATTTAATTTTGAAAAAATAACTTGACCAAAATTAGAAAAACCATAAACAAACTCATAAAAATAACCGATAACGACATTTTTAAACCGCGGTACCGCTTACATTTTTTGGCGCCTCTTTCAATCCACCATATTTGCCAATCACTGTTTGACCTTGTGTTGTAACTCTGCGATTTAGACTTTAGAGCCGCCAGTTAATTGTGCACCGAGTGAGTGAAGGCCTTGTGTGGTTAAAAAACATTCTTGTGCCTTATTTTTTCATTTGAATGCTAGGATGCATTGAAAAGATGAAGTCTGATTTTATGACCATATATGGTCATCGCCCCGCCCACTCCAGCCGTTGATTGGCTAATCCAATTTTTGTTTGGCTCCTCGTAGTTTCCCCAACTGAACGCACCCTAATCCACGAAGAAGAGGAAGTCATAGCTTGAGCTGGTACCCCGATGCCAACTCAATTAATTTGTTTTTTACACAGAAACGTAAGCACTTAGCACTCTCGGCACACCTTGTGTAACCTTGCCCTAATGCCCACATTTCAGTATCAAAAAACTTTGTTTACCAAACACCTAACATTTTTCTTTCCTCTGGAATTTGCAGCTCAGAGTGTGCAACTGCAGAATGATTCATATTGCTGTGCGGCATGCACAAAGATTAGTGATTGTAGTCACCACCATGCTATATTTTAGATGTTAATAGGTTGAGTCACTTTTTGGCAGTGCTTTGGCATCGGGCCCAATATAGCAGATGTGGCACTCTGAGCCAGTCGAGAAAAACATAAATGATTTGATACCTAACTCAAGGTTTTTGGAAAATGTGTAAAGATGTAGTCAGGATGACTTCATTTTTGTAGAATAAATCTTTATTATGCATGCATAATTTGATATCCTAAATCCAAAAATGATTCCAAAATGTATCACAAAAAAAAACAAAATAATACAAAACACAAACCCCTCACCTCCATGCAGAATGCAGCATGATAACATGCACATGAACATGTTATGCATGCACATGAAAAGAAAAGAAATTGATAGTTATAGATGTTGCATGGCTGGCAATATAAAAATTGGAATAGAATAGAATGAGAATAATAGATAATATTGAAGCATACTTAAAAATTTATTATACATAATATGAATCCTTTTCAAATAAAATTCTTTTTTTCTGCAATAATGTGGCTAAGTACCAGCATGAGCAGCATAATTCAATGTTGTAGAGTAATAACCATTTGCTCACTGTCTTAGAAAGTCTGAACTCGGCCTAAAATGAATGAATATATTTCAGAAACGTTCCTTTTTCAGTAAGTAAATTAACCATGTGTTGTTGCAGCAACATTTGCTGTTGTTGCACACAACCAGATGATGTTCAATATAACTGAATTTGTATTTCAATGCAATCGAACAACATCTATAATGTGTTTTCTTTTAACCTTGAAATTGCAGCAAATACATATGTATTTCTACAACTGTCGGCCAAATGTCACGTGACATTTGACCTTGACTCGGCACCAAAATTTGATGACAAATACTGCGCGGTTGATACATTTGATGGCGTCAACAAACTGCCTGCTCCAAATCTTATACAATTTTAAGCTTGTATCAGATTTGCAATCTTTTCTCTTGTATTTTGCTGTGACCTGCCATAATATTTTATTGCAGATTGCAGAGCTCTTACTCTGATTCAGTTTTGTGTTAGCCACAGTGTATATAAATACAGTGTCGGCAAATGAGCCTGGTCACGTGACCGGCGGACTCGCTGTTTTTCGAGGGATCCGCACGTGCGGTTGTGGCGGGGGCACCTCCCGGTAACTGTGGTGCCGACTCGCTCTCGGCTCCCATAGGGATACAATGGGACCTACTTTTTGATTAGCTCTCCTGACTAAACTAGGACGGATTTTTCAAAGATACAACTAGCACCACATGCAGTCGTGTGTAAGCTTTCTAACGGTACCAAAAATATATTTTTATCGGCAAAATTGAATAAGTACAGGCCCATTTTAGGTTCGATTCGCGCTTATGACGGAAGAGAAGCCACCACTAATTATAAATACAACGAACAAGTGTTGGAAACCGGAGTATAAATGCAGTTTTGAATTACATTAAAGCCATTTTCAGTCACTGCAACCGATGAGTGGAAGTGATCGGTGTATTAGGTCACCCGTTACCGTTAGGTATTACTTTTTAACTACCTACCAACAACACCCATAGGTATTGTTCTGATCTATTCCAGACAACAAACTAAGGTTTTGTGTTGAACTGTGCCAGAAAGAGCAGTTAGGTCAAATATGGATACGAAGGTAAATAGGACTATACGAGCATCCATGTTGATACGTTTATGCTGGAGCTAGTAGTTGATAGGTGTTCCGTTCTATTGATGCGGGCAAACAACGAATCGGGGTTGTCATGGGCGAATCTATAGGTATAATTGTGTCTTGTATGAAACATGCACGGTATCTGCAAATACTAGAATGCTGCTGCTAAGCTGAAAGAAGGCTCAGCCGGACTTTTATACTATGAACCGGCCATGTTAAGTTTATGCCGGGCTAGAGGGTGCAGTGTTCGTCACGGGCCAGCCAACCCACAGAGCACAGCCCAGCCCAAGCGGGGCCCATGGGCGCCGAACCCAGCACAGCTCAGGCCCATTGAATTTCACACGCTTTTTAGGCTTTTATGGCGGTCGCCGGAATAGGCAAATGGTAGATCAACTCTTCAAAAATTGTTTCAATATCTACTTCGCTGGGAGGCAATGAGCTTTGATTGTCAAAAAATGCAAAACTTTACATTTGTTACAGGCACAACATCCGAAATGCAACATGTGCTTATAGTTGTACGCCCGTCCTTAACATGGTTGTCATGAAAGTTGGGGGAGGGGGGAGGCGGCCGCACGTTGAGGGGTCACAGTCCGGTATTTTGACGCCCCCCCCCCCTTTACCGCCTGAACGGGAACCTTCACTCCATCCCGTCCCGTCCTCTGTATTAACCGCCTTTAAGCCCGCCCGATGACCCTGCCGTTTTCAAAGCCAACCTGAGCTGAGCAAGATAATTCGGTGTAAACGTCGACAACTGCAGTGAGTTGTGTGCAGTCCCGGTGTTCCGCTACAACATTATTGCACCTCTCGTTTTCGCCATCATCGACGCCGTGCACTTCCGAAACATGGATGCTCCGGGACAGTTTGAAACAAGTAGATGTCCTACACGGACGCTTTGCACATCCAGTGTCTGTACATATTTCCATATTTCAAACAAATCGAGCAGAAAATATTATAACGAAACAGCGGCGTACAGCGTACAGCGTGCAGCGGGGATATCTGAACAATGCACCATACATGACGAAGAGCCAGCAGACCCTGGTGCAGCTCAAGACGGCGGTCGTTGATACCACTCTTGTGCCTGCGCCCAATGCGCGACAACGTTGGCGGGGGGGGGGGGAGCAGTGAGTCATTCAATACGTTGAGCTACTTTGAACATGTCCCATAGCGGCCTGACAGTAGCAAATGTGTGTTGGCTAGCTGCGCAACTGAGTAAATTTTCACACAATTTTACTTCCTTTGATTTGCAAATCCTTTTATCTGGTAAACATGCTTGAAAGTAGAATGATAATGAAGTGATTCAGTTTTTGGAAACGTTTCAGAACAAAACATATTAAAACAATGTCTCATACGTATTATCAGAATAACAACAAAGACCGCCGGCCATCGGTCATGAACACCGTTCACCTGTCACTATCACTGCCAGTGGAAACGCACACACACACGCGCGCACACCGACACACACGTCAGCCGCAGTCAGTTACAGGTAAGCTCCCAGAGGCCTCTCCGACGGCGGCCGGCCGGCTCCCAGAGGCTGCTCCGACAGCGGCTGGCCGTGGCTCCCAGGGACTGCTCCGACGGCGCGGCGGCTGTCGCTACCAGGGGCTGCTCCGACGGCGCCTGGCGCGCCGCTCGCAGATCCTCCTTGGAGTTCTAGCGCGCTGATGGTAGCTGTGTGATCCGCTTTCCCTTTCTGAGCTTGGTGTAGCACAGGCAACCTGCAAACACATCACAAAAACTGAGTTTGTGAATTTGAATCAACTTTGAACTGAACCACAACTATTATGTTTTTTTATGAAGATTTACCAAACCAACAATTTCAACTTCCACACTGCGCTGACAGGTATACACATAATACACAAATAAAGGCTAAAACCGTTTTTTCCACTTCTTCCACTTGTCATCAATACATTTTGCCCAACATATGAGTGTGCAACAAGAAATACATATGACTAGCCTGCTGCATCGCTTTGGTGGCTTCGTGCAAAATGTAAACCTAAAAATTTCGCTCTTTCTGATTTATGGTACATCACTTTTATGCCAATTTATTAACTTTTTGGAAGGTGGGATTGTCCCTTTAACACAGGCAAGCCCTTGCCGAGCCCGGCATATGCCCGGCCTCCTCGAGCTTAGGCCCGGCAAAAGTCCGGCGGGTCCGAATTTAAGCCCGACACCGGGGCCCTGTTTCACCGGTGATAGCAGCACGATGCTTTTACACGTGTCAAATTGGGTTTCCATGGAGACATGAACAGGCCCATTGCTCCAACACTACCACAAGTGTGACGTCAGTCGTCAGCTCGCGCAATTTGATAACAGCGTGGTAGCAGCGTCCCGTGAAACACCGCCCGGGCCCGTAGGCTCAAGACTTGCATCATTACTATGCATATACTGGTATGGTAAGCAACCTGGCATATGAGTTGGACTCAAACAATGAAGTTAAGTGGCTAGTGCTTACCGGAAATGAGCAATCTGGTACCCGTTGTACTGGAAGAGTGTTGGGATGCAGCTGCCCTCCTCAAAATGACAGGAACAGAGCTGGGAAGTGCTCCTGGGAACTGCATCTGCACGTCTGTAAATGACAGATGCAACAAATGTAACAACTGGCATACTGTTCTTGCACGTGGACTTTTACATACAAAATGCCTTGTGTTTAGAGGTAAGATATTGACTCAGACAGCACAGCCACAGCTTCTAAACAAGATGGTATCACTGACACTGTATCATGTTATTTTGGCTCCAGAATCCAGAATCAGAAGGTTGACATCCTCACCTAGCAATCAAAATGTAGCTAATTGGCTTTATATCAATGTGAGGTGCTAAGAGTGAACAATTATGATTATTTACAATGCTTCAGAACATGGTCAAACCTTAACTAACCCAACCTACACTGGTTCGCTAGCAACATTCGTAGCACGTCTTTTTTGTACATAGTAACTGGAATATATGCTAGGTAAGAGTACCTACATCTTTTCTTTTTTTTGTTAAAGAGGTATGCATTTGGCCTGTAGCCTATAACACACCTCTTCAACCAAAAATATTTTCCTGACCCATCCCAACACATCCCTTAGAGCTGCCTGCGGCATTACACTCAACGGAATACCAGGTCAAAGCATTACCTTCATTAGGTAACTTGTGATAAATATGATAAGCTTTTAATGGATTTCATGTTCTCTTTCCTGTAATTAGTTTTATGCAATGGATTTGATTTGTTATGCTCATTATGATCAGCACAAAAATAAAACCTTTATATAAACAATATTTTCTGTATTTTAATAAAAGAAGAACTATATTTGGTAGTAGTAAAGCAGGCGTCACACTTCTTTTTGCAACCAAGGAGGTGCTGTAGGTTAGGTTGTAGGTTCTAAGTTGTACAAAAAGTTGAGGCAACAAAAAGCAACAAAAGCAACAAAAAGTTGTACATAGGTTGTAGAGTTTAGGTTGTAGGTATGGCTAGGTCAGGTTTAGTTAGGTTTGTTTTGGCTTGGTTCAATTAGAAAGCATCTCTGGGTATAGCACCTCTCCTTCATTGCAAAAAGTAGTGTGACGCCTGCTTTACAACTAACCAATATTCTATAGAAAATATTGTTTGACGCGGAAGCTTGCATTGATTAATCATGTTGTAAAATTCAAACCCATTGGCTGTTAGCAGCATGTTGATTAGCTGACGATGACATGGCTGCATTCCTCAGCAAAGCACATATTCCTCAAGAAGGCACTTTTCAGGACGAGAAATGGAATCTTTGCCTATGGTGATCATTGGGCTGTAAAAGCTCCTGGTTTGTGCTCGTCATTACATAACATTTATTACATTTATCATTACTACATAATGTATTGCATTTATCATTACAGCTAACAAGGACACATCTGGATCTTACCTGACAGCCCTCACCTAAGCGACCCTCATCTTCTCCTCTCTTGGAAACCTAAATCAGTAGGCGGAACTATGGTCAAGCGTACCCATTTTCGGGAACGCATTTTCGTTCCCATGTTTGGGAACGATAAACCCAAATATGGGAACGCCATGTAGGCATTAATTAAAACAAGAAAAAGAAACGTTAAATGACGTCCAAAAAATATAAAACGACCGTGAACCGCCTGATATTTGTCTCAATATTGTTGGGAAAGAGTTTGATATTGTAAGGCCCATCGTAGTTTTAAATCGTTCCCCTATTTCTAAAGCAGTCCATCATCCGGGCCGCGAACCCAAATTTGGGAACGCTCTCGTACACTGGCGCCGCAAGCGTTCCTTATTATGGGAACGGCGTACCCAAAATTGGGAACGATTTCACCGACGCCTTTCAGGGGCTCTTTTCATTAACAAGCATCACGTCCAACGCCGCAAATTATTGTTAACGCAACAATCATCAGATGACCTTTCCGGCAAGACCGTCGCATGTTTCGCCGGTCTTCTGCGCTTTTATTCCCGTCGATCTCGCAGCGGGCACGCCCCCCTCTGCAGGATTACGTAATTCACAACGCTCAGCGATGTTCAACAAGGTCTTCCATACCTATATCCACCGTCCGTGCCGAGGGTGGAGACATGTCAAGCACCTGTCTGTTTATCACCGATAGTTGACGGGTACAATGAAGTATCCAAAAATGGGAACGCTGAATATGTTACACCCTCAAAACACCTAGTCCCAATGAAAATCTAGTTTTTTCCTTTCTTTATGAGTGTAAGTGGCAAAAGGCCTGGTAGGATGGGCACGAGGAATGATCGAAATCAGCATAGAAATTATAAATAAGCCACACAGAGCGACCTATATAAGAGAAATTCTCCCAAAACGATCATGCTTAGAAACACGGAAGACAAAAACCACGCTCATGACACTCCTTATAAAACAACGCTAAACAGCTAGCATCCAAATAAAATATGTCTTTCCGGGCTGATAAAATACAGCTGAATACTTTTCGACCACTTAAACTGAGTTTACAACAGAGTTCGGTAAAATCACGCACGTTCTACGCGGTCGTCCGCCTCGACACCAAATGTCAACAACATTACCTCGGGACTGTCCGCGTGTTCGCTTGCATATGTCAGCATCGGGTGTCGCTAGTATGAAACTTCATAACCAGGCGAAAATTATTATACTTGACCTCAAAATGTAAAAAACGCTTCATTTTCCCTAAAATTGCATGTTAAGTATAGTGTAACCCATGTTTTCATCATTCCGTCATTTCAAAAAATCATTAAAAATATCATTCGACGGTCAATTTTCTTGTTCAACGGTCAGATTAAAGATAATTTTATAGAGACTTAGTAGATACTTAAATTAGCGTGCACTTTTTTGAGACGTGATGCACTAATGAGTTTTAGTGGGCGAACGGCCGAAAAATTACCTTCCGTTCTCATAAATGGGAACGCCCGTTCCCATATTTGGGAACTACGTTCCCAAAAATGGGAACGTTCCTATATTTGGGTACTCATGACCATAGTTCCACCTACTGAAATGTACATCTTGCAGCGCTGTTGTGGTGGCTGCACCCAGATGCAAAACACCCTGGCATGCTGCTTGCTAACACCTGTCGTCGGCCTGTCGGCCAAATGTCACGTGACATTTGACCTTGACTCGGCACCAAAATTTGATGACAAATACTGCGCGGTTGATACATTTGATGGCGTCAACAAACTGCCTGCTCCAAATCTTATACAATTTTAAGCTTGTATCAGATTTGCAATCTTTTCTCTTGTATTTTGCTGTGACCTGCCATAATATTTTATTGCAGATTGCAGAGCTCTTACTCTGATTCAGTTTTGTGTTAGCAAGCAGCATGCCAGGGTGTTTTGCATCTGGGTGCAGCCACCACAACAGCGCTGCAAGATGTACATTTCAGTAGGTGGAACTATGGTCATGAGTACCCAAATATAGGAACGTTCCCATTTTTGGGAACGTAGTTCCCAAATATGGGAACGGGCGTTCCCATTTATGAGAACGGAAGGTAATTTTTCGGCCGTTCGCCCACTAAAACTCATTAGTGCATCACGTCTCAAAAAAGTGCACGCTAATTTAAGTATCTACTAAGTCTCTATAAAATTATCTAATCTGACCGTTGAACAAGAAAATTGACCGTCGAATGATATTTTTAATGATTTTTTGAAATGACGGAATGATGAAAACATGGGTTACACTATACTTAACATGCAATTTTAGGGAAAATGAAGCGTTTTTTACATTTTGAGGTCAAGTATAATAATTTTCGCCTGGTTATGAAGTTTCATACTAGCGACACCCGATGCTGACATATGCAAGCGAACACGCGGACAGTCCCGAGGTAATATTGTTGACATTTGGGCCCTGTTTCACCGGTGATAGCAGCAAGCTGCTATCACGTTTCGCGAGCTGACGTCATGTCGTGACGCCATACTGTTGTCGTAATGGGTAGTTCCGGCGCACGATTGCCGCGACCTTGGCGGCGGCATTAAGTGACGTATGAGCCTAAAAGTAAGAGTTTACGCAGTCATGATAGTATATATATTTTTGATATATATTTTTTCAATATGATGTATTTAAAAGAAGTTGGGTTTAGGAAAAATTTGGACATTAACTTCGAACATTTAGCTGATGACGTAAAACAATATTGCGGCAATCGTGCGCCAGAATTGCCCCTTACGTCAGCAGTATGACGTCATCACATTACGTCAGCTCGCGCAATTTGATAGTAGCTTGCTGCTATCACCGGTGAAACAGGGCCCAGGTGTCGAGGCGGACGACCGCGTAGAACGTGCGTGATTTTACCGAACTCTGTTGTAAACTCAGTTTAAGTGGTCGAAAAGTATTCAGCTGTATTTTATCAGCCCGGAAAGACATATTTTATTTGGATGCTAGCTGTTTAGCGTTGTTTTATAAGGAGTGTCATGAGCGTGGTTTTTGTCTTCCGTGTTTCTAAGCATGATCGTTTTGGGAGAATTTCTCTTATATAGGTCGCTCTGTGTGGCTTATTTATAATTTCTATGCTGATTTCGATCATTCCTCGTGCCCATCCTACCAGGCCTTTTGCCACTTACACTCATAAAGAAAGGAAAAAACTAGATTTTCATTGGGACTAGGTGTTTTGAGGGTGTAACATATTCAGCGTTCCCATTTTTGGATACTTCATTGTACCCGTCAACTATCGGTGATAAACAGACAGGTGCTTGACATGTCTCCACCCTCGGCACGGACGGTGGATATAGGTATGGAAGACCTTGTTGAACATCGCTGAGCGTTGTGAATTACGTAATCCTGCAGAGGGGGGCGTGCCCGCTGCGAGATCGACGGGAATAAAAGCGCAGAAGACCGGCGAAACATGCGACGGTCTTGCCGGAAAGGTCATCTGATGATTGTTGCGTTAACAATAATTTGCGGCGTTGGACGTGATGCTTGTTAATGAAAAGAGCCCCTGAAAGGCGTCGGTGAAATCGTTCCCAATTTTGGGTACGCCGTTCCCATAATAAGGAACGCTTGCGGCGCCAGTGTACGAGAGCGTTCCCAAATTTGGGTTCGCGGCCCGGATGATGGACTGCTTTAGAAATAGGGGAACGATTTAAAACTACGATGGGCCTTACAATATCAAACTCTTTCCCAACAATATTGAGACAAATATCAGGCGGTTCACGGTCGTTTTATATTTTTTGGACGTCATTTAACGTTTCTTTTTCTTGTTTTAATTAATGCCTACATGGCGTTCCCATATTTGGGTTTATCGTTCCCAAACATGGGAACGAAAATGCGTTCCCGAAAATGGGTACGCTTGACCATAGTTCCGCCTACTGATTTAGGTTTCCAAGAGAGGAGAAGATGAGGGTCGCTTAGGTGAGGGCTGTCAGGTAAGATCCAGATGTGTCCTTGTTAGCTGTAATGATAAATGCAATACATTATGTAGTAATGATAAATGTAATAAATGTTATGTAATGACGAGCACAAACCAGGAGCTTTTACAGCCCAATGATCACCATAGGCAAAGATTCCATTTCTCGTCCTGAAAAGTGCCTTCTTGAGGAATATGTGCTTTGCTGAGGAATGCAGCCATGTCATCGTCAGCTAATCAACATGCTGCTAACAGCCAATGGGTTTGAATTTTACAACATGATTAATCAATGCAAGCTTCCGCGTCAAACAATATTTTCTATAGAATATTGGTTAGTTGTAAAGCAGGCGTCACACTACTTTTTGCAATGAAGGAGAGGTGCTATACCCAGAGATGCTTTCTAATTGAACCAAGCCAAAACAAACCTAACTAAACCTGACCTAGCCATACCTACAACCTAAACTCTACAACCTATGTACAACTTTTTGTTGCTTTTGTTGCTTTTTGTTGCCTCAACTTTTTGTACAACTTAGAACCTACAACCTAACCTACAGCACCTCCTTGGTTGCAAAAAGAAGTGTGACGCCTGCTTTACTACTACCAAATATAGTTCTTCTTTTATTAAAATACAGAAAATATTGTTTATATAAAGGTTTTATTTTTGTGCTGATCATAATGAGCATAACAAATCAAATCCATTGCATAAAACTAATTACAGGAAAGAGAACATGAAATCCATTAAAAGCTTATCATATTTATCACAAGTTACCTAATGAAGGTAATGCTTTGACCTGGTATTCCGTTGAGTGTAATGCCGCAGGCAGCTCTAAGGGATGTGTTGGGATGGGTCAGGAAAATATTTTTGGTTGAAGAGGTGTGTTATAGGCTACAGGCCAAATGCATACCTCTTTAACAAAAAAAAGAAAAGATGTAGGTACTCTTACCTAGCATATATTCCAGTTACTATGTACAAAAAAGACGTGCTACGAATGTTGCTAGCGAACCAGTGTAGGTTGGGTTAGTTAAGGTTTGACCATGTTCTGAAGCATTGTAAATAATCATAATTGTTCACTCTTAGCACCTCACATTGATATAAAGCCAATTAGCTACATTTTGATTGCTAGGTGAGGATGTCAACCTTCTGATTCTGGATTCTGGAGCCAAAATAACATGATACAGTGTCAGTGATACCATCTTGTTTAGAAGCTGTGGCTGTGCTGTCTGAGTCAATATCTTACCTCTAAACACAAGGCATTTTGTATGTAAAAGTCCACGTGCAAGAACAGTATGCCAGTTGTTACATTTGTTGCATCTGTCATTTACAGACGTGCAGATGCAGTTCCCAGGAGCACTTCCCAGCTCTGTTCCTGTCATTTTGAGGAGGGCAGCTGCATCCCAACACTCTTCCAGTACAACGGGTACCAGATTGCTCATTTCCGGTAAGCACTAGCCACTTAACTTCATTGTTTGAGTCCAACTCATATGCCAGGTTGCTTACCATACCAGTATATGCATAGTAATGATGCAAGTCTTGAGCCTACGGGCCCGGGCGGTGTTTCACGGGACGCTGCTACCACGCTGTTATCAAATTGCGCGAGCTGACGACTGACGTCACACTTGTGGTAGTGTTGGAGCAATGGGCCTGTTCATGTCTCCATGGAAACCCAATTTGACACGTGTAAAAGCATCGTGCTGCTATCACCGGTGAAACAGGGCCCCGGTGTCGGGCTTAAATTCGGACCCGCCGGACTTTTGCCGGGCCTAAGCTCGAGGAGGCCGGGCATATGCCGGGCTCGGCAAGGGCTTGCCTGTGTTAAAGGGACAATCCCACCTTCCAAAAAGTTAATAAATTGGCATAAAAGTGATGTACCATAAATCAGAAAGAGCGAAATTTTTAGGTTTACATTTTGCACGAAGCCACCAAAGCGATGCAGCAGGCTAGTCATATGTATTTCTTGTTGCACACTCATATGTTGGGCAAAATGTATTGATGACAAGTGGAAGAAGTGGAAAAACGGTTTTAGCCTTTATTTGTGTATTATGTGTATACCTGTCAGCGCAGTGTGGAAGTTGAAATTGTTGGTTTGGTAAATCTTCATAAAAAAACATAATAGTTGTGGTTCAGTTCAAAGTTGATTCAAATTCACAAACTCAGTTTTTGTGATGTGTTTGCAGGTTGCCTGTGCTACACCAAGCTCAGAAAGGGAAAGCGGATCACACAGCTACCATCAGCGCGCTAGAACTCCAAGGAGGATCTGCGAGCGGCGCGCCAGGCGCCGTCGGAGCAGCCCCTGGTAGCGACAGCCGCCGCGCCGTCGGAGCAGTCCCTGGGAGCCACGGCCAGCCGCTGTCGGAGCAGCCTCTGGGAGCCGGCCGGCCGCCGTCGGAGAGGCCTCTGGGAGCTTACCTGTAACTGACTGCGGCTGACGTGTGTGTCGGTGTGCGCGCGTGTGTGTGTGCGTTTCCACTGGCAGTGATAGTGACAGGTGAACGGTGTTCATGACCGATGGCCGGCGGTCTTTGTTGTTATTCTGATAATACGTATGAGACATTGTTTTAATATGTTTTGTTCTGAAACGTTTCCAAAAACTGAATCACTTCATTATCATTCTACTTTCAAGCATGTTTACCAGATAAAAGGATTTGCAAATCAAAGGAAGTAAAATTGTGTGAAAATTTACTCAGTTGCGCAGCTAGCCAACACACATTTGCTACTGTCAGGCCGCTATGGGACATGTTCAAAGTAGCTCAACGTATTGAATGACTCACTGCTCCCCCCCCCCCCCCGCCAACGTTGTCGCGCATTGGGCGCAGGCACAAGAGTGGTATCAACGACCGCCGTCTTGAGCTGCACCAGGGTCTGCTGGCTCTTCGTCATGTATGGTGCATTGTTCAGATATCCCCGCTGCACGCTGTACGCTGTACGCCGCTGTTTCGTTATAATATTTTCTGCTCGATTTGTTTGAAATATGGAAATATGTACAGACACTGGATGTGCAAAGCGTCCGTGTAGGACATCTACTTGTTTCAAACTGTCCCGGAGCATCCATGTTTCGGAAGTGCACGGCGTCGATGATGGCGAAAACGAGAGGTGCAATAATGTTGTAGCGGAACACCGGGACTGCACACAACTCACTGCAGTTGTCGACGTTTACACCGAATTATCTTGCTCAGCTCAGGTTGGCTTTGAAAACGGCAGGGTCATCGGGCGGGCTTAAAGGCGGTTAATACAGAGGACGGGACGGGATGGAGTGAAGGTTCCCGTTCAGGCGGTAAAGGGGGGGGCGTCAAAATACCGGACTGTGACCCCTCAACGTGCGGCCGCCTCCCCCCTCCCCCAACTTTCATGACAACCATGTTAAGGACGGGCGTACAACTATAAGCACATGTTGCATTTCGGATGTTGTGCCTGTAACAAATGTAAAGTTTTGCATTTTTTGACAATCAAAGCTCATTGCCTCCCAGCGAAGTAGATATTGAAACAATTTTTGAAGAGTTGATCTACCATTTGCCTATTCCGGCGACCGCCATAAAAGCCTAAAAAGCGTGTGAAATTCAATGGGCCTGAGCTGTGCTGGGTTCGGCGCCCATGGGCCCCGCTTGGGCTGGGCTGTGCTCTGTGGGTTGGCTGGCCCGTGACGAACACTGCACCCTCTAGCCCGGCATAAACTTAACATGGCCGGTTCATAGTATAAAAGTCCGGCTGAGCCTTCTTTCAGCTTAGCAGCAGCATTCTAGTATTTGCAGATACCGTGCATGTTTCATACAAGACACAATTATACCTATAGATTCGCCCATGACAACCCCGATTCGTTGTTTGCCCGCATCAATAGAACGGAACACCTATCAACTACTAGCTCCAGCATAAACGTATCAACATGGATGCTCGTATAGTCCTATTTACCTTCGTATCCATATTTGACCTAACTGCTCTTTCTGGCACAGTTCAACACAAAACCTTAGTTTGTTGTCTGGAATAGATCAGAACAATACCTATGGGTGTTGTTGGTAGGTAGTTAAAAAGTAATACCTAACGGTAACGGGTGACCTAATACACCGATCACTTCCACTCATCGGTTGCAGTGACTGAAAATGGCTTTAATGTAATTCAAAACTGCATTTATACTCCGGTTTCCAACACTTGTTCGTTGTATTTATAATTAGTGGTGGCTTCTCTTCCGTCATAAGCGCGAATCGAACCTAAAATGGGCCTGTACTTATTCAATTTTGCCGATAAAAATATATTTTTGGTACCGTTAGAAAGCTTACACACGACTGCATGTGGTGCTAGTTGTATCTTTGAAAAATCCGTCCTAGTTTAGTCAGGAGAGCTAATCAAAAAGTAGGTCCCATTGTATCCCTATGGGAGCCGAGAGCGAGTCGGCACCACAGTTACCGGGAGGTGCCCCCGCCACAACCGCACGTGCGGATCCCTCGAAAAACAGCGAGTCCGCCGGTCACGTGACCAGGCTCATTTGCCGACACTGTATTTATATACACTGTGTGTATTTCCATATGGCAAAGCTGTATTTCCTTTGTGGTGTTTATGTTTATATGTGATTTGAAGAGGTGTGATTGGTTGGTGTTGTGGTGTTTATTTTGTCTTGACAAGACATGTGATGTAAGCATCATTTCCATCGAAGAGTTGTCCGGACTAAGAGTCTGGACTTCATCTTCACATACCTATACCATATTTCATGTGGCAGCGATGAATGACTGAGGAGGTGGGATGCCTGAAGGAAGTCTTTGTGTTATTTGTGGTTGATGACTAGAAATGCTCAACGTGAAACCCAATTATGTTGATTCCAGACATTGTAATCGCAAGAATAAAGAGACAATGTTGTCATAGACAAAATGAGCCAGTGGTGCCAGAACTTGTGAGATGGAGTTACATTAAAGAGACACAAGCCTTTTGCACATCTTAGGAAATGCAGGAATTTGCTAAAGAAAATCATGTAAGGAAAGAACGCAGTACACACTGCCTTACTTGTGCCTTGGAAAATCAGACGGCCTCTGAATACTTGGATTATTTACTATTTTTATTGTTTATTTTTGCACTTTTTCCTTAAGACAACAAACCCCATCACTGACTAATTGGCTACAGTGCAGGATGGAAAGTCTTTTCCCAGTGTACTCGAGGGCAGCGCTTTTCGAGGAGCGCTGTGGACCGAAGGTTTGGACTTTGAATTGTGAAAAACGCCCGCCCGCCGCAAAACGCGAACACCGCAAAACGCGCAAAACGCACGCCCGAAACGCCAACGCAAACGTCGCAAAAAATAAGCAAACGCCCGCCCGCCGCAAACCGCAAATAAAAAAACGCAAAAACGCCGCAAACCAATAAAACCGCCCGCATCGCCCGCCCGCTAGCCGCCAACCGAAAACGCCTTAAAATCGCCCGCCCGCCGCCAAAAGCAAACACCGCAAAAAACGAGAAAGCGGCTGCCAACCGCAAACAATTTTAACACCGCAAACGACGCAAAAAAATCGCCTGCCCGCCGCCAAAGACAAACACCGCAAAAAACACAAAGCGCCCGCCCGTCTTTTCCCAGTGTACAAAGGTTTTGGCTTAGGTGTGTACATAGTTTCTGAGCACGTGAAAGTTATCGTTTGCTTCTCCTCCCCATTACGTTTCCCCTCCCTTTCCCATCCCTCCCTTTCCCTTTCCCCTCCTCCAGGCTCCAATATTCTGTCTTGTTCCATATTCCACAGCCCTTTTCACTTCTCACGTTCATATGTTTCTCCCTTATTCAGCAAACCATCTCTCATGAACTAACCAATTGCTGTCTTGCCCCTGTTCCACAGCTCTCCAGGATGGACTCTCAGAAGTTCTGCCTCAAATGGGACGGGTTCCAGGGCAGCGTCACCTCCGTGTTTGACCAGCTCCGCTCTGGAGGGGAGCTGCTGGACGTCACGCTCTGCTGTGAGGGACAGCGTGTCCGGGCCCACAGGATGATGCTGTCCGCCTGCAGTCCGTACTTCAGGGAACTACTGAAGGTGGGTGATGGGAAATGTACCTGGCGTCCTAGAGAGTGATAGGGGGCTGATGATAGTGTAAATGAATTGCAAGGTTGGCTTATAATCATGTTTATTCAATATAGTGAGAGTTGAGTTGATATAGTCAGATAGATATAATCAAAGTGAAATGGAGCTTCATCACCATGATAATACCTAGTTAATTCAGTTAAATGATTTTGAAGTAGGTAATGATATCTATTTGTAATGTAATGTCCAATGCAGAAATCCCACAATCTGCGATCAGTCTGTGCTTGTTGATCTGTTTCACTCAATGCCTATCTCGACGTGATCTACATTTGACTCATTGTTCTCACGTTTGACTCATTGTTCTCACGTTTGACTCATTGTTCTCACGTTTGACTCATTGTTCTCTATTGCCAGAGCATATCATGCCAGCAGATGGTGATCTTCCTAAAGGATACCACAGCGGCCGACCTGAGCGCTATAGTGGAGTTCATATACAAGGGGAGTGTCAACGTGTCGCAGAGCCAGCTGGCCAGCTTCATCAAGACAGCAGAGATGCTGCAGATCAGGGGCCTGAGCGGCGAGGAGGATAAGGTGGGTGTGGGGAGAGGGGAGAGAGAGGGGTGTGGGGGGGAGGGAGAGTGGAGAGGGATGGGAAGGGTGGGAGAGGGAGTCTGTGGGAAAAGTA
Source organism: Amphibalanus amphitrite (assembly GCF_019059575.1). Lineage (NCBI taxonomy): Eukaryota > Metazoa > Arthropoda > Thecostraca > Balanomorpha > Balanidae > Amphibalanus > Amphibalanus amphitrite. The sequence goes on along the minus strand of NW_024881649.1, from coordinate 786,057 downwards.
TGGATAAGGAGAGAGTGAAGAGTAGGAGGGTAGGAACATCAAAGATGTGATGGCTGAGGAGGAAGATAATGTTATTTGGAGACATGGATATTATTGGAGAAAAATGTTATTAGAAGAATATTAGGGGACTTATTCTAACTCTGTCACCTCCCTAACTGAAAACTTTTCTAGTTGTTTGTTAAATGTCTACTAGTTTTTGTTATAACTCTGATTGACTAATAGTTATTTCTTGACTAATTATCACAGAGTATCAAATTCTGATCCTGATTCTGCCCCCCTCCGCAGCCGCCGGACCCGGCCCCGGCGCCGCCCTCCCGACCGGCGCCGCCGAGACACCACCCGCTGCCGCCGCGGCTGGCCACGCCGCCACCCAAGCGGCGCAGGACCTCTGACAGCGGGGACGCGCCCCTGTCCTCGGGACCCGCACCAGCGTGGCCCCGGCCGGCGGCCTCACCGGCCCGGCGTCCCGAGACGCCCGTCGTGCTGTCGGGGTCTTCCAACCAGTCGATACCGTCTCCGAGTCCCGTGGCCATGTCGCCCGCGGCGGCTTCAGCTACGGCAGCTTCAGCTGCAGCACTGGGTTCAGCAGAAACGGGAGGAGGGGCTGAAGGAGCGCCTTCATTACCAGCATCTTCATCTACCACACCCTCTGCGACATCAGGATCTACATTCACATCATCATCGGCAGCACCGTCTTCATCATTCTCTCCATCAGTAGGAGGATCGTCAGTGCCGACAGCGCGTAGTCGTGAGACGCTAGCGAAACACGAGTCGGAGAACATTAAAGTGGAGAAGGTGGATCTCAGTGATGGGGAGGACGGCGGTAGTTTAGATGCCGCCCTGGGGCAGCTCAATGAGTACGAAGGATACGTTGGTGCGGCGTCATCTGCGCAAGGTGAGAACGGTGGGAGGGAAGGGGTTAGGAGCTCAGTGGCCGAGCGAGTTCAGTTTAGTCATGGTGGGAAGGGATGGAGGAGTGTTTGGGGCTGAATGGTCGAGAGGATTCATTTTCTTATGCATTTCATGTATTCATTATTTTACAGTTAAGCCTGTGTTACTCTTTCTTGTTTTTGCAATAAGTCATCAATTCATTATCATACATTTAGTTTTATTTGTAATTTGTAAGCCTCCATCGTATTTTCCGGTATTTTATTATTATGTAACGGTTAAAGTTCTTTCAATTTGTGAGTAATAGTGTATAAAAACGACGTGTTCACTTCAATATACACCCTATTTTTATGTCACGTCCCGTTCTCTGCTCACCAGCCGCCTAGATATACCTCCTGTAACCCCCACGCCCCCCCCCCCCCCTATCCCGCCCCACAGGCGTCTCATTCGCCGCCGGCCACCAGTACGGGCCTCTCCCCACCGGCCTACCGGGCGCCTCTCACCACCCACCACATGGAGCACCAATGGAGGACGGATCAGCACCAGGTTAGAACGGCAGACGGGGCAGCGGCGGTCGGGACGGTGGGGGATACATTGTGGTGCGTGTGAGGCAGTTGGATGTTGGAAAATTGATTTGGAGGAGAATCAAGCGCATCTGAACAGAAGACATACTGTGGCCGTAGTCTTGCGTTGCTAAGGCATCTACTAATGTTGACCCTCACGATCACATAAATTCATTGAAAGTAAGACATTTTCTCGGGTCAGTTACATCAGTGCACAATGTTCTGGTCTGTTCCATACCTAAATTATGGTAAAAAATTTCGGTGGTGCTGTTCTACACTTGGCTGGCATTTCGACTGTAGCAGCGTCCTCTGGCCATATTCCGGAGACTTCGTAACTATAGTGTGAGCGGTGCACCACAGAGGTCACCAGCGTCCATTAGCATTTACCGCAGCTTTGGCGGCCTCCTGATAACGATCACTCTATTATCACTCTAATATTCAAATATCACCGCTCATAATAATCGTTGATCTTTGTTGCCGGTTATGCCATGTAGTGGGAACCCCGCTCACGGCTGGCTGCGTTTCCGACCGATGCTTTATAGTAAGCACGCCCACCACAATGTATCGACTCACTGTCCTGGCTTTTGAGGGACTCGAAGCATCTGATTTCATTTGTAATATCTTCACTCATCATAAGAACAACCATACTGTTATTACGAAGCGAGCGTAGTCTTTCCTTAGATTAACGGAAATTTCTGAGTATGAGCGGCCGGCCGGCCGGCCGGCCGTGCGGACGCTTTTGCGAGGCTTATATCTCAGCAACCACTTGACCGATTTACATGCGGTAATTTTTGTAGGGTAGCTTCATTCCTTCTACCAAGTATTGGACTATTCCCGATGCATGTGGGTGACCCCTTATGCACGTGCCACGTGCAAAACGAAGAGGTGTCGGTTTTGCAATTGTTGCAATATCTCGGTAACTACTTGGCCGATTGCGCTCAAAGTTGGCATGTAGATAGGCACCCACTAGGCACTGCATATCCATGTGCCAGAGTTGGGGTGCTGCTGCACGTGCGCACGTGCAGGGGTCGTTTCCAGATCTCGAGAACGGCTCGACCGATTGCGCTCAAATTTGGTACACAGTTAGGGACCGGTTAGTAGGGTGCCGTGCACAAGTCAGTTGGGACCCATTTTGCACGTGCGCACGTGCAGGGTGCCGCTTCCAGATCTCGAGAACGGCTGGGCCGATTGCGCCCAAATTTGGCACATCGCTAGAGACCGGTTAGTAGGGTGCCGTGCACAAGTCAGTTGGAGGTACCCCCTCGAAATTCCGCACGTGCAAGGCTCACCCTCTCGCTCGCTCCGTTAGTCGCCCCAAAAGGCGTTATACTGGTTATATACGTTTTGCTGGAATGTTTGGAATTGATGGATTAAAATTTTCCCATACCTGCTACATTGCATGATTAAATCGAGACATCCAGGCATTTTAATGGCACGTGCACTGTACCACACTTTTCAAAGTTTAATGCAGTGCTTTAAGATTGCCAGCCGTGTGGTTCAAGGGGTGTTGTTAAACGCGTTGAACCACACGGCTGCTGACGTCACTATCAATTATAGTTGTGAGCTTTTTGGCAGGTATGGGAAACACCTTCCAGCCCTAAGGCCGGGAATTCAATAAATGTCACCTCGCTTTTAAAGCACCTCGGGCCTAACGGCCCTCGGAGTTTTCGCTAAAAAAACCTCGGTGACATTTATTGAATCATCCCGGCCCCGGGCAGGAATATATTGAATGGACCCACATTATTGCCTGTCCCGTAGCTCAGTTGGTAGAGCTTCGGACTCCCGGTAGTGATAGCCCGGGTTCGAGACGCTCCGGCGCTCGATATTAGAGACTCCTGACGGGGATGGCCTGCAGTTGGTGGGAGCAGCCACAGCCAGTTGAAGTCAGTTGAGTGGGACAGGCGGTGTCCGGCTTTGAAGGGCGCGTTAAACTCTGGCATCTATGTAAATTCTCTCGTTACCCGGAATTGCGCGATCGGACGGTAGGGGTCGGGGTCTACGCGACAAGCTCTGCTTAGCGTGGACTCCGGCTCTGTCAATCCGTCCATTCAAAGATTCGAGCTAAATATATTAAAAAAAGTATGAACAACTCAGAGCTGATGCTGA